>NC_056741.1:1399554128-1399684128 GCF_019279795.1 Protopterus annectens | reverse complement strand
CCACTGTTGATATGATACCCCAAACCCATATGGGAAAAGGGGGATGATGGATGGATGGAGGTACATAAAAACACACTCTGAAAACCTATTGCAGATAAGTAACACATTACAGAAATTCTGTTAGTCTGAATGGGATATCCTCATTGCAAGAGAGTACAGTTTTTGGTTATTAACATAATGCCTTATTCTGTCTTGTTTTGAATTCCAACTCTGTTTCTGCAGAATCTTCACCATTGCTTGTTTAAAAAATACCTCACCCTCCCCTCAGACTCCTCCCACTCCACTGTACCCTAAAAGTAAGTAAGAAATATGTTTTTTGAGTCCTGTTTCATTTCATATGAATAGTGACGTTAATAAGAATATGTTTTATGATCTGCGGCAGGATCCTCAAATAAAATCAAAACCAAAAATACTTTCATTGTTAGAGGAACTATACTGAATATGGAAGCCACTGCTTTTAAAATGTTTGGTCTGCCTGCTAAAGTGTAATTTCACATTTATTCACTTTTCCTGCAAAGCCTTCCTTCTATGTTCAGAGCAGCTGTGTTCCATAATGAAAAAATTAAATGTGAGTTTTGCGAAGGTAGCACGTTTGTGTTGTATATTAAAATGGGCACCCCAGCTTCAACTATGAAGGGAATGCAGTAGTGATTATTAAGGAAATGAAGACTCCCTATTCAAAGACATTGTTTTCACTAGAATAAACAAGCAGAGCCATATCTAACAGTAAAAGTAATGATTTATTTAATCTTCAAAAGGTTAGTAGGCACTTCGCCCTGGGTGCACAAAATTGTGATCTGAAGATAATGAATGGAATTTGTCAGAAATTAATGTTTAATATGGGTGGGAAGCCCCATAAACCCTCCTGCTTCTTTATACTGTTATACCCTATGTAAACGTTACACA
This sequence comes from Protopterus annectens, assembly GCF_019279795.1. Taxonomy (NCBI): domain Eukaryota; kingdom Metazoa; phylum Chordata; order Ceratodontiformes; family Protopteridae; genus Protopterus; species Protopterus annectens. Next base: position 1,399,683,222 of record NC_056741.1, on the reverse strand, counting down.
GGGAAGAGTGAAATACAATGTCAGTGGGGCAACAGGTAGCACACTTGCCTTTGCTGCTGGAAGACCAGAAGGTTGTGGGTTTTATTCCCACTCCAGGTGATTGGATTGCTGACACTGCATTGCAGCATTAGGGTGGTACTGCATTCCTGAATGTGTCATCCTTCAGATGAGATGCTGAACCATCCACTTCAGTTGGTGGATGTAAAAGATACCACAGTACCTAGCAAGAACAGTAGGAGAAGCTCCCCAATGCCATGGCTAAATTTCCCCTAGTGGTATGAATACCAACTTGGATCTCCCCCGAAAAGAGGATACTAACTTAGTAGGACTAACCTGGTTAGCAAATTAAATATTTCCTTTCTATTTTCTTCGGCAGTTTTGCAGGAAAGCACTGTTTTTGAAACACAGTGCTATAGTTTATCTACATAATGCAAGGCATGCAAAACCGGGCCAACTAATAAACAGCAGTGTAACTCGCTGAGTTACTATCTATCTATCATCCTTTGATTTATTTTTGTATGAGATGATAATGTAATTGGAACACTAAAAAAAGATTTACCATCAGTAAACTATCTTAGGTTTAGGAAAGAAGTTTAAGTTATATACCTGCACTCTGCAACAGGCCTGCATTTGATTCCCACTGCTTCCATTTATTTATTTTACATTTGTTAACCATGTTAGTCTAGCTGAGCTTTTGGCTCATTTTCAGCAGAGACCCGGGGAGAAAAGCTCCTCAGGACTAGCAGACAATTTATTAAATTTTAGAAAACGTAGTAGTAACAATCAGCTATAGGATCTTACAAGCAGAGACCTGGAGAGAAAAAAAAAGCTCCTCAGGCAATTCAATTATACAGAGTATTAACAATTGGCAGACAAGTATGCGAGTTATAAACAAGGTTTTAAACAATTAGCAGAAGAAAATGTGACTAGTTAGAATATTATTTAAGCTGCTTAGAGCAAAATGAGTTAATAGTTAGGCAGATGCTTATTTAAAGTGTGTAGGATCTAGTTGTATAGGAGCTTGGAAACAAGAAAGGAAAGAAGAATGGCTAGTAGGAGATGTAGGGGAGGTAGAGTATAGAAGACAGACTAGACAGGTAGGTTGTTTTGAGACTGTAAGAATTAAGAGTGGTTGGAGATAGAGGAAGGGAAGAGGTAGAAGAGGCAGGGGAATAGTGTTAGAGATACATTGAGTGAGGTGGTGAAATAGGTGAAAGGATGGTGGTTTCAGGGTTGTTGGCTACAGTGGCAAGACCACTTTGTTTTTAGGTATTTCCTTGTGGCTAATTTGAAACTTTTGATATGCTGGAGGAATTTTATTTCCAAGGGGAGTTGGTTCCAGGATGTAGCTGGGTTATAGTTATAGAGAAGGCAGCCTATTTTGGTTTTGGGTTTGTAGATGTCTAATTCTTGATTTGAACTGTGTAGCATCCTAGCAGGGGAATATTTGGATATGATAGTGGAGAGGCTGGGGCAGAAGGAGGGTAGATAGAGGATAGAGTGGATGATTTGTAGTTGGTATAGTTGGAGCAGCTGAGGGAATTATAGCCAGTTTAGTTGCTGTAGTGCTAAGCAGTGGTGTGACTTGTATGTTTGGTTAGCTGCAAATCTGGTGATCTTATTATATGTAGTTTCAAGCTTGGAAATGTGTAGAATTTAGGTTTGTGAATATGTGGCAGCTGTACAGGAGTGTTGGGAGTAATAAAGCCTGGGAGAGAGTTATTCGGTCAGTGTTAGTTAAGTATTTCTTGCTACGGAAAAGGTGTCCAAGTTTCTGATGAGTTCTTTTTACCGAGTTAGTAATATAGAGATCAAACTTAAGCAGATCATCTATTGTAACACCTAGCAATTTAGTACTAGATTCAGCTGAGATGATAGTGTTGTTGCAGGATAAGATGGTAAATGTACTTTTGAGTGTGGTGATGTTTTTAGGGAGGAAGAGTAGGAGCTTAGTTTTTTTTGGATTAAGCATTAGTTTGTTATCACTAAGCCAAGTCTCAATGATGTGGAAGGATGCCTGGGTAGTTTGAGTGGAGGTCAGTTGGGTTATCAGCAATGGTTATAACAGTTGAGTCATCAGCTTATTGCACAAGAGATGACTGGGAACAAGAGGAGTAGAGCAAGTTGGTGAAAATATTAAAGAGTAGTGGTCCAAGTATGGACCCTTGGGGGACTTCCATTTGTACAGTGAGAGGGGAGGATAGTGCAGAGAGCCATTTATCTGATTGCTGGCGAGTAGAGAGATAGCTGGAGAATCAGGAGATAGTAGGGGGAGAGAAATGTAAGTTAGTGAGTTTATCTAGAAGGAGTGAGTGAGAGACAGTGTCAAAGGCTTTAGAAAGGTCAAAGAATAGGCATGAGACAAGTTTATTATTATCACAAACTAGGCGACTATGTTGATGAATGATATGAGTGCAGTAGTTGTACTATGCTTGGGACAGAAACCATGCTGTGTGGGTGTGAGAAGGTTTTCCTGGTGAAGGTAATGCATTACCTGCTTGTGAATGCATTTCTCTTGGATTTTTGAGAGTGGAGAGAGTATGGCAATCGGTCTGAAGTTGGATATGTCTGAGGAGTTGCCCCTTTGCGGATACGTAGAGTAAAGAAATTCTTCCATACAGTGGGAACATAGGCTTCAGAAATGGATCAGTAGATTAAGATGGATACAGGCTAGGCAAGAGGTTCAGAGGCAATCTGCAGGAAGTAAGAGGGTAGCCTGTCAACAGATGGGCAGCAAGGTTTAAGTTTAGAGAGTAATGACTTTACATAGTTAGTTGATTTAGAGAGGAGGAGCTGGGAGGGTTTGGAAGAGGTATAGAGTTTGTGAGGGTGCTAGTGTTGTTTCTGGGGGGGGGGATTTATTATGGAGGTTATTGAGTTTATAAAATGATTGTTAAATTTGTTGGCTATGTCTTCAGGTGCTGCATTGGGACATGAGTTAGGAGAGGAAGGGTTTCCTGGATGAAGAGTCTGTTTAATAGAGCTCCAGAATTTCTTTGGGTCTGATTTAGGAGTGGAGGGAGGATTGGCATAGAAGTTTATTTTGTCATAATGGATGATGCTTTTTATTTTATTTTTGAGTTCTTTATATTTCTGAAGAAGAGAATGGGTCCTAGTTTTAGTCAACATTTTACAAATCCTGTCCCGGACTTTCATGAGGGTTCTGGTAGATTTAGTGAGCCAGGGAGCAGTATTAGATTTGATTCTAATTGTGCGAAGAGGAGCAAGGGAGTTAAGAATGTTTAGGAATGTTCATAGGTTAGTACTAGGTTAACTGCCCTTGTGAGCCATTGTAAGCCTAGTCAGTTATCCCTTGTGAGACTCAACCCCTGCACCTTGTGTTTGTAAGGCAAACACCTTAACCATTAGGCCATCCTCCCAACCCCTAGTGTTGAAGGAGTGGACAGCTTCATCTAAAGGAAGAGTGGTGAGGTAAGACCAGTTAATTTTGGAGAGTTGGTGAATAAAGGAGTTAGGACAGAAATGAGAAAGTGAGCGGGTGGTAATAAATTTGTTAGGTTTGGTAAGGTGGGGAGTATGTCTGGTAACTGTTATAGGCCAGTGGTTGCTGAGGGGATTTGGAAGGGTTTGGGAGTTATGATAGTTTTGAGGGTGGGAGACCAATATCCAGTCTAGAAGAAAGCTAGGTAGGTGAGATTTATTAATGTAGGTTTATACAGAAAGTAGTGTTGGGAGCTTGTGTTGTAAGCCAGTCAATATTTACATCTCCCAGTATAATTATTTCATTATGGATGGTATGTGAGAGGTGAGATAGGATGTTCTCAAGTATGTTAATATTATCACCAGGGGGAATATAGATTGGTGCGACAGTTATGGTGTTGAAACTGTTAATTTTGAAGTTGGTCAGTAGGAGTTCAGCTGGGGAGAAGGAGGGTAAGTCTAGTGTGGGACTGATTTGGGAGAGACAATGGGAGAAGAGTATGGAGACTCCTCCTCCTTTTCTTTTAGGTCGATCTAATCTAAGGATATTATAGCCAGGAGGGATGATTTCACTGTCCAGATGGTGTGGTTTTAACCATGTTTCAGTTAGGGTAACTATGTCAGGAGTATAGTTAGCTATTCAAGCTTGGAGTTCTTGAGCTTTATTTACAAGGCTCCTGACAGTGATAGAGCAGAACTATTTATTTATTTATTTATTTATTCCAGTTTGATTACCGAGGAAGTCCACTGGGTCAACATGGCCCATTTTCAGTGGAGGCCTGGGGAGAAAAGCTCAGAAAATGCATAAAATTATTACATACAGGATTTCAACACAATCAAGAATTTAGAAAGCATTAAACATTTTGCAGAATACGATTTCAACGAATACAGGACAGTATGAGAGTACAATTCATACTTAAGTTATGGTTAGTACATTTGCATAGTATAACAGTATTTCTTAGAGATTCCTAAAAGATAGTTAAGGTTGAAAGGAAGGAGAAATAGTGGTAGCGTTTTGAGTGAAAGTATTAGAGATAGAAATTTGTGCTCTATATTTACAATATTTACATGTTTTGTTGAGCAGGTATAGTTATGGGAGTAGAAGGATTGTGTAGTTATTTACAAGTTTTGTTGAGCAAGTATAGCTGTAGGAGTAGAATGGTGGGAGTAGAAGGATTAGGTGGTATTTACCAGTTTTGGTGAGCAAATCTAGCTCTTAGGGCAGAAGTAGTAGAAGTAGTTAAGTAGAGGGATAAAGCTGCAGGAGAATTGCAGGGAGAGATAGATATAGTTGAAGGAATAAGTCTATAGGAGGAAGAAAGGGTAAATGTATCAGAAAGAGGAGACTCTTATACTATAAGTGGTCCCAGATTAAGTAGGCAGGAGGCAGGGGCATTTCCGAATTGTTCTTGTTTTTGTGGGTTGGAGGGGTTGTTCAGGGTAGTGTCTGTAGGGCCTGGGTTAGGATGAATGTCACCAGATAGAAGTAGAGGTTTGTAATTGGGTTTTAATTTGCGTAAGTAGACTTTGTTTTTTTGTTTTAAAGGGGAGAGGGGATATATTTTTATTTTAGGAATGGGATTGTTGGGGGGAATGATGGAGGGACAAATTAGTAGATAGGGCTGTGGTGTAGTACTTGAGTTAAGAGTGGTGTTTGAGGGATGGAAATAGGGAGTAGGCAATTGTGAGCTATAGGTGGTGAGGTGATAAGAGTATAAGGAGTACAGAAGGTAAGAGTATAGTTTGAGTTGTAAGAGACATGTCACTTTATGGGATGTAGAACAGAGAATCAGAGGAAGGGGTGGGAGTAGGGTATAGCAGTCTGATAGTGGATAGTAGGTAAGTGTGGGGAGGAGCAAAGAAGGGAGGTAGTATGAGAACAGGAAGTAGAGAGGTGGGGGATTTGGGGGGAAGTGAAAGGGTGAGGTTGTATGGATAGGTATAAAGGTAATTATATGGGGGGGGGGGAGCGAGGTGAGCGGATCGAAACTACACCTTCCAGATAGTTTTTTAGCTAAGTTCTATCAGCTAGTCCAGGGACACTTACTAGAGATGCTACACCTGAAGGGCTTTCAGCTGCAATTAGAGCAAATATGGCATCCAGGGTTTTTAAAACCTTTGGTGTGTTGTACCTGAGCAATCACTTGGGGGGTGGGGGAAGGGAGGGAAACCATCAATTGGAATTTAAAGTAGCAGGGGAGAATCCAAGGCACTCTGCTAACCTAGCTAATTATCAAAGGACAGCCAAGGAAATAAGGTAAACATACAGGCACCCTTGTTCAAGGACTGGAAGGTTTCTCCAAGAAAAACTATGTGTAGGAATACACCACAGGTGGAAGTTGTATGCTGCTTACTAGTCTGCAATGGCAGATTTTATTCTCTTTTATATTTGTATTCCCCTTTGCTCATTGTTTGCTGCACACAATGTAGCTAAAGATAAAAGCAGCTGGAGACTTTGCACCTCTGTTTGGTGTTTAGTGAAGAACAAGTATTGAGGAGGAGGGACTGAAGGCTATGACTACTGAGAGGGGCTAAATACCTTAACATACAACAAATTATCAACAGTCAGTGAAACGGATGAAAGGGGTGGGGGTGGGCTAAGAGGAAGAAGGTTTGCAGCTGTTGCCCCTGGAGTATGCACTCTAGCTGACTGCAACAGATTTTAACAAGGCATAACAGTAGTCACAAAAGCTGGCACCTACACTACACAAGTGGCAACAACAAGGTTCCTGGAGTTAAACCTGGGGCTGCAGTCTATTTTTGGATGATTGCTGGATAGAGTTTTCTTTGCTTTTAGCTGGAGTGAGAGGATTCCTTGCTCACACAAGTGTGTGTGTGTGTGTGTGTGGGGGGGGGGGGGGGGCACCCAAAGCGTTCAGGTCCTCAGTGGCTCTAAAAGTTGCAAATAAGAGAAAAGGCAAGAATGTAAGACTAAAAGAAATAAAATAAAGGCATCAAAATAAGCACAACCATCATAAATATTGTACAGAAAGATTAGAAGTCATCAAAAGAAATACATTCAGACTCTGCAACTAGTCTTATTCAGCAGCAGTCAGTATAACTAGTTAGAATATCCTGTTACCAGACAATATTGCAACTATGTAGCAGTTTCACCAGTTGACCATAAATATCATTCTGCACTTTACAATGTATGTTTACCTTACAGAAACAGAATATACAGTAGCAGCAGTGTAACTAGTTGGAATATACTATTCTTCTTCTTCTGGTTTTTCTTGGTTAGGGGTCGCCACAATGGATCACCTTGTCCGCTCATGATTGGCAGTGGAGTTTTATGGTGTCGAGTTGCCAGCCCCATGCCCAACCTTCCACAGAAGGCACACACATGCACACACTCACACCTAGGGCCAATTTAGTGTGTCCAATCCACCTGCAGCATGTCTTTGGGATGTGGGAGGAAACCGGAGCACCCAGAGGAAACCCACGTGACCACAGGGAGGACATGCAGACTCTGCACAGAAGGCACCCCAGCTGAGGATCAAACCGGAGAACCTCTTGCTGTGAGGCAGCAATGCTAACCACTGCACCACCACGGCCTCCCTAGTTGGAATATACTATTACCAGACAATATTGCAACAAACCAAGCCGCTGGGGATGCACAAGCCAGTGCATTTTTTTGTGCCAGTTCCAAGCCTGGATAAATGGGAACGGTTGCATCAGGAAGGGCATCCGGCATAAAATTTTGCCAAATCATACATACAGACAACAGTACAGAAATACATACCAGATCAGTCGAGGCCCAGGTTAACAACGACCATCACCAGTACTGTTGGCCAACAGGGTGCTGGTGGAAATTGGGCTACTGTTGGCCGAAGGAGGAGAAGAGGGTGAAGGCATGCCTGAAGGCAGGTAAAAGCTAGGACTGTGATAGTGAGGGTCGGAACTCTGAATGTTGGCAGTATGACTGGTATAGGGAGAGAGCTAGCTGATATGATGTACCGAAGGAAGGTTGGTATATTGTGTGTGCAAGAGACCAGATGGAAGGGGAGCAAGGCTAGGTGTATCGGAGGTGGTTTCAAATTGCTTTATCATGGTGTGGATGGGAGGAGAAATGGTGTAGGCATTATCCTGAAGGAACAGTATGCTAAGAGTGTTTTGGAGGTGAAAAGAGTGTTGGATAGAGTAATGTTTATGAAGCTGGAAATTGGTGGTGTAATGATGAATGTTGTTAGGCATATGCTCCACAAGTTGGGTGTGCGATGGATGAGAAAGAAAAATTTTGGAGTGAGTTGGATGAAGTGGTTATGACTGTACCCGAGGGGGAGAGACTGGTGATTGGAGCAGATTTCAATGGGCATGTTGGTGAAGGGAACAGAGGGGATGAGGAAGTGATGGGTATGTATGGTGTTAAGCAAAGGAATGCAGAAGGTCAGATGGTAGTGGATTTTGCGAAAAGGATGGACATGGCTGTGATGAATACGTATTTTAACAAGAGGGAGGAGCATAGGGTGACATATAAGAGTGGAGGAAGATGCACACAGGTGGATTATATCTTATGTAGAAGGGCCAGTGTGAAGGAGATTGGAGACTGTAAGGTGGTGGCAGGGGAAAGTGTAGTTAGGCAGCATAGGATGGTGGTTTGTAGGATGACATTGGTGATCAAGAAGAGGAGGATGAGTGTGAGGGCAGCACCAGGGATCAAATGGTGGAAATTGAAAAAGGGTAATTGTGAGGTGATGTAAAGGGAAGAGTTAAGACAGGCACTGAGTGGCAGTGAAGAATTACCAAATAGCTGGGTAACTACAGCAGAGCTAGTAAGAGAGATGGATTGAAAGGTGCTTGGTGTGACATCTGGAAAGAGGATGGAGGACAAGGAGACCTGGTGGTGGAATGAAGAAGTACAGGAGAGTATACAGAGAAAGAGGTTGGCGAAGAAGAAGTGGGATTGTCAAAGAGATGAAGAAAGTAGACAAGAGTATAAGGAGATGAGGTGCATGGCAAAGAGAGAGGTGGTGAAGGCTAAGGATAAGGCGTATGAAGAGTTGTATGAAAGGTTGGACACTAAGGAGGGAGAAAAGGACCTGTACCAATTGGCTAGACAGAGGGACCGAGCTAGGAAAGATGTGCAGCAGGTAAAGGTGATAAAGGATAATGAGGGAAACATACTCACAAGCGAGGAGTGTGTGTTGAGCAGATGGAAAGAGCACTTTGAGGGGCTGATGAATGAAAAGAATGAGATGGAGAGAAGGTTGGATGACGTGCGGATAGTGAATCATGAAGTGCAGCGGATTAGCAAGGAGGAAGTAAGGATAGCTATGAAGAGGATGAAGAATGGAAAGTCGGTTGGTCCAGATGACATACCTGTGGAAGCATGGAGGTGTTTAGGTGAAATGGCAGTGGAGTTTTTAACCAGATTGTTTAATGAAATCTTGGAAAGTGAGAGGATGCTTGAGGAATGGAGAAAAAGTGTTTTGGTACCAATTTTTAAGAATAAGGGTGATGTGCAGAGCTGTAGTAACTACAGAGGGATTAAACTGATCAGTCACAGCATGAAGTTATGGGAAAGAGTAGTGGAAGCCATGTTAAGAAGGGAGGTGATGATTAGTGATCAGCAGTATGGTTTCATGCCAGGAAAGAGCACTACAGATGCGATGTTTGCTCTGAGAGTGTTGATGGAGAAGTACAGAGAAGGTCAGAAGGAGTTGCAGTGTGTCTTTGTGGATTTAGAGAAAGCATATGACAGGGTGCCCAGAGGGGAGTTGTGGTATTGTATGAGGAAGTCTGGAGTGTCAGAGAAGTATGTAAGAGTGGTACAGGATATGTACGAGGGTAGTGTGACAGCAGTGAGGTCTGCGGTTGGAGTGATGGATGCGTTTAAGGTGGAGGTGGGGTTACATCAAGGATTAGCTCTGAGCCCTTTATTATTTACAATGGTGATGGACAGGTTGACAGACGAGAACAGTCAGGAGTCCCCGTGGATTATGATGTTTGCAGATGACATTGTGATCTGTAGTGAGAGTAGGGAACAGGTGGAGGAGACCCTGGAGAGGTGGAGATATGCTCTAGAGAGAAGAGGAATGAAGGTCAGCAGGACTAAGACAGAATATATGTGTGTGAATGAGAGGGAGGATAGAGGAATGGTGAGGATGCAGGTAGTAGAGGTGGCAAAGGTGGATGAGTTTAAGTACTTGGGATCAACAGTTCAGAGTAATCATGAGTGTGGAAGAGAGGTGAAGAAGAGTGTACAGGGAGGATGGAGTGGGTGGAGAAGCGTGTCAGGAGTGATTTGTGACAGACGAGTACCTGTAAGAATGAAAGGGAAGGTCTACAAGAGGGTAGTGAAACCAGCTATGTTATATGGGTTGGAGACAGTGGCACTGACAAAAAGGCAGGAGTTTGAGCTGGATGTGGCAGAGTTGAAGATGTTAAGATTTGCACTGGGTGTGATGAGGATGGACAGGATTAGGAATAAGTATATTAGAGGGTCAGCCCAGGTTAGAAGGTTTGGAGACAAAGCCAGAGAGGCAAGATTACGTTGGTTTGGACATGTGCTGAGGAGGGATGCAGAGTATATTGGGAAAAAGATGCTAAGGATGAAGCTACCAGGTAACAGGAAAAGAGGAAGGCCTAAGATAAGGTTTATGGATGTGGTGAGAGAGGATATGCAGTGGTTGATGTGACAGAGCAAGATGCAGAGGACAGGAAGAAATGGAAACAGTTGATCCAAGTATTTTAAACTCATCCACCTTCGCCACCCCTTCTCCCTGCATCCTCACCATTCCTCTATCCTCCCTCTCATTCACACACATATATTCTGTCTTAGTCCTGCTGACCTTCATTCCTCATACTTTTTTATTTTATTTAATTGTGTGTATGCATGTGCAAATAGTATGTATAATATGCAAGCATGTGTTAGGGGCATAGATGTTCTCAACTGTCCCTGATTTTTCAGAATGTCCATTACTTTTTACTTCATATTTTGGACTGTTTCTCCAAAAGTTTGTATTTTACTTCTGGAAAATCATTTGGGATTGCATTCATTAAATAATGACAGACATTCACATTTCAGACTTAATATTCTTTGGAAAAAGTATGATAAAGGCTGTTCTAATCACTTTATAAGCATCTCTCCCTGATTGTGGTTCTTTTTTCTCCATTATTTTTAAAATTCATTTCTTTAACATTTATTTACTGGGAAAATCCAATTTGGAACAAAGCCAATTTTCAGCAGAGGCCCGGGAAGAAACACTCCAGATCCTTGTCTTTGTGATGTGGGAGGAAATGAGAATACCCAGCGAAAACCTACATGAATGCAGGGAGGCCATGCAGACTCCACATAGAAGGCACTCCAGCCGAGAATCGAACTGGAGAACCTCTTGCTGTGAGGCGACAACACAACTGCTACACCACTGGTCCGTCCTCTCACCTCGATTCTTGAGTTAAGAGGTTAGGAGATTAGCTGGAGAATTGCAGTTGGTTGCTCACTGTATTCTGATAGCAGTGAGCTGAGAAGATACATGAATATATGGCAGTTAAGATGTTTGATTATAATCATATGAATGAATATGTACATAAGTGTACAGTCACAGTCTTACCATTGGTTGTAATTGGTGTTCACAATTGTGTGTGCGTATGTATGTGTGTGTACACACACGCACACACACACACACACACACATATATATATATATATATATATATATATATATATATATATCTTTATTTATTTTTTTAATTTTATTTATCATTTGCTTACTGGGATAGTCTGACTGGATGAGAACCCATTTTCAGTGGAGTCCTAGGGAAGAGAGTTCCAGAGACCAAAATATTTGGAAAAATGCAAGTTGTACATATAAAAAAGGTATAAATATCATAAAGTACATACAGTTACATGGAATAAAATGTTTAAAGTAAAAGTAAGGTACGTTGAGTCATATAGATTAAAATGTTTAGAAAATAGTAGTAGTTTTTGATGAAGTCAAATAAGTGCACTACAATAATGCAAACAGTGTGAAGGTTATGTACATCAGGTAGAGGAGCGGCAGGACACCTGAGTTAATAGTATGTGCTTAGAGTAAGTAATGTAGAGTACAACAACTACATCAGGTAGAGGAGTGGCAGGACACCTGAGTTAATAGTATGTGCTTAGAGTAAGTAATGTAGAGTACAACAAGTACATCAGGTAGAGGAGTGGCAGGACACCTGAGTTAATAGTATGAGCTTAGAGTAAGTAATGTAGAGTACAACAAGTACATCAGGTAGAGGAGTGGCAGGACACCTGAGTTAATAGTATGTTCTTAGAGTAAGTAACGTAGAGTACAACAAGTACATCACGTAGAGGAGTGGCAGGACACCTGAGCTAATAGTATGTTCTTAGAGTAAGTAACGTAGAGTACAACAAGTACATCACGTAGAGGACTGGCAGGACACCTGAGTTAATAGTATGTGCTTAGAGTAAGTAATGCAGAGTACAAGTACATCAGGTAGAGGAGTGGCAGGACACCTGAGCTAATAGTATGTGCTTAGAGTAACTAATGTAGAGTACAAGTACATCAGGTAGAGGAGTGGCAGGACACCTGAGTTAATAGTATGTGCTTAGAGTAAGTAATGTAGAGTACAACAAGTACATCAGGTAGAGGAGTGGCAGGACACCTGTATGAATAGTATGTTCTTAGAGTAAGTAACGTAGAGTACAACAAGTACATCAGGTAGAGGAGTGGCAGGACATGAATGAATAGTATGTTCTGAGAGTAAGTAACGTAGAGTACAACAAGTACATCAGGTAGAGGAGTGGCAGGACACCTGTATGAATAGTATGTTCTTAGAGTAAGTAATGTAGAGTACAACAAGTACATCATGTAGAGGAGTGGCAGGACATGAGTGAATAGTATGTTCTGAGAGTAAGTAACGTAGAGTACAACAAGTACATCAGGTAGAGGAGTGGCAGGACACCTGTATGAATAGTATGTTCTTAGAGTAAGTAACGTAGAGTACAACAAGTACATCACGTAGAGGAGTGGCAGGACATGAGTGAATAGTATGTGCTTAGAGTAAGTAACGTAGAGGGGAAATAAGACTGGAGAGTAGAGTAGAAGGGAGGAGAGTAGTGAGTAGAGAGGAGGGCAGATCAAGAAGGAAGAAAGAAGAGAAAGAGGTAAGGCAGGGAAGAAGTGTAAGGTAAGTATGTGAGAAGAAGTTAGAGGGAGGAATTGTTGTAGAAGAGGAGGTAAAGCAGTAGGTAAGTAAGTGGGTAACATATGGTGGACAGAAAATGGTAGAACAGTAAGTTGACAAGTTAGTCCAGATGGCAAGGTGTTTAGCCAGGACAGGTACAGGAGCAGAGACAGTTGTTAGTGAGGAAGACCCTTAGTTGTTTTTTGAAGTGAATTGGATCAGTAGTAGTTATTATGGGCTGAGGGATAGTATTCCATATTTTGGAGATGTAGTTTGAGAAAAGAGAGTCCCCAGCTTTGTTTTTAGATTTGGCGACATGTAATGCAGATTTGTTAGAGGATCAAAGTAGTCGAGTGTTCTGTGTAAGGCTGAAGCATTAGTTGAAGAGCAGGATTTTTTTTTCAGGTTGCTGTACCAATCTGTAAATGAGGGTTAGTTGAGTGTATGTTAAGTAATGGGGTAGTTTTAACCAGTTTAGTTGATGTAAGGCAGAGCAGTGGTGAGACTTATATGGGGAGTTAGTAGCAAATTCGGCTACTTCATTATAGCAGGTTTTAAGCTTGGCTAGATCAGCTTTACTAATGTTAGTGAAGATAGGAGAGGCATATAGCAGGGTGGAGAGCGAAGATGAGTTCTGGCTGTTGCTTCTTTTGTGTTGTTATTCAGAAAGGGCTTGATTTGATACAATCAAGTACATTTTATATTTGTTTTCTTGATGGACTAAGATAGGTGCATTTCAAATGTCAGATTATTGTCTATTAGAAAACCTATTAGTTTAGTTTGAGTTATGGCCAATATGGTGTTGTGTTGTTTGAGGAATGGTTTTGGAAAGGGGTTGGGGGATCTTGTGATCTGCTGGGGTGAAAGAGCATCATTTTAGTTTTGGAAGGGTTTAGAATCAGCTGTGAATCAGATAGCAATCGGGTATGGGTATACTTTGGGATGGCTAAGTGATTGCTTACCTCCGGTGAAACGTCGGTCTTCTGAAAGTGTCGGTATTGTCATCTCGGGCAACTGGGTGTCGGGTAAGTGAGCAGTCTGTCTACTGAAATAGACCCATATATATATATATATATATATATATATATATATATATATATATATATATATACATGCACACACACACACACACACACACACACACACACACACACACACACACACACATATATATATATATATATATATATATATATATATATATATAAACGAAATAAAAAGTCAAAGAATCACCAAATTCAAACAGGCAATGTACAAGGCTCTTCTCTGAAATAAGGCAACAACACCAGCTTCAAGAAAGGCTGTATAAGCACATTCGTTCCTTTATTCCACCATAAAAACGGAACTTCATCAGATACAAAAATACACCTCATTTCCTCCCATTTAAATAATATATATCAGTCATGTGATCCATACTAAATATCTTTGTTAAAAACAAATGCGTCTTGCAATAATAGCCATACAGTAAATTTATCTGAACACAAAGCCTTACATCTGAAAGTACTCCCTAAGCCATAAGACTTTTGTGCATGAAACATAAATAATTATTCCTTTAACACTTCATACTTCCTACACAATCCCCGCTGAAATTCATAATGTACCTCTTATGGATAAAAAACTCACTATTATTTATAAAAAATATACCTATGAATGTAAAAAAGTTTTACCTAACAACAACATCCTATCCATTTAATGCTTTTTATTATTATTTTTATTATTTCCTATTTTTATTTATAACTTTATTTTTATTTAATTAAATTTCTTCCACCCTTAAATTCAATAAACTACTAATTGAAATTCTATCGTTTAGACCAGGGGATTACTTGCATTTAATAAAACCTGCCAAAACATTTCCCTATATTCTAAAAAATTCTACCAATTTCCACCTCTTTCCTGCCTTCTAACCTTTTCCAACACACAGAATCCAATTTTTTAAAAATCTTTACATGTGGTACTATGTCTATATAACGCGTTGCTCCCATACTGCCTACTAATGGCATAGTTATGTTGATACACCCTTTTTCTTAGTTCATTTTCCATTTTTCCTATGTAATAAGCATTACATGTCTGGCATATATATATATATATATATATATATATATATATATATATATATATATATATATATATATATATAGGTCCCCTACATAATTTCTAAGCTTAAAACTTCGAAATTTATATGACTGAAGTTTTAAAACTTCGAAATCCTGAACACAGATCAGCATACACTGCGGAATGGGAGATTTCCCTTTTGCTCGCTGTAGTGTGATCTTGGAGTTGGTATATTTAAGTAGCAGGGGGAGTGGGGGGTACAGGGGGGTTGCCCCCTTGCAAAAACATGTTTTGTGATGTGTTGACTGCTTTTTGGGGGGATGTTCTTAATTTTGAGATTCCAAGATCTCGAGGTTCTGAATTCGATATTCTGAACCTCGGGATTTTGGTATTAAGAAGTGAGTCCATATATATACACACAAACACACACACACACACACACACACACACACACACACACACACACACACACACACACACACACACACACACACACACACACACACACACACACACACACACACACACACACACACACACACACACACAGACATAGGTCCTCTCAAATGTCTCTGGTTTTGCAGAATGTCCCTGATTTTTGCCTCATATTTTGGTCTGCTTGTTGCATAAGTTTTTTTTCCTGGTAAATCAGTGAGGATTGCAGTCACTAAATAATGACGTATATTGAGTTTCAGACTTAATAGCATTTGGTAAAAACATGCTAATGTAAGGCCTGTTTTTCTAGCAGATTTCTCAGTTTATGAAAACAATAGATGTATCTGTTTTTGATCATTTGTCTACCATTATCTTTTTAGCTTTCTCCTTGATTCTTGAGTTAAAAGGTTCAGGTGTGTGTGTGTGTGTGTGTGTGTGTGTGTGTGTGTGTGTGTGTGTGTGTGTCGGGGGGTGCCAAAGTGGGTTGTACTCTGCATTTTGACAGCAGTGAGCTGAGATGATACTGCACTGTGTGGTAGTTATTTATGTATGTATTCTTTCATTTGATCACAGTCAAACATTTGAGTGGTACAGTCACAGTCATGGTAGAGTCTGTAATTGATTGTCACATCCTCTGTGTGTGTGAGTGGGAGGTACAGATGCTTTGATATTTCCATGATTTTGCCTTATATTTTTCTCTGTTCCTCATAAAGTTTGTGGTTTTCTGTGAAATCATTGAGGACCAGAGTTATTAAGTAATGACAGGCATTTGTGTTTCAGACTTAATAGCTTTCAGCAAAGCATGTTCAAGTTCAGATTTATTGTAGTGCTTATTTCTTAAACAGTTTGCATTAATGCATAACTCATTGTAAATTAATTAATAACATGCAGATAAATGTAAGATGTGTAATAATATCTTTTAACAATTCTCACTAAACCAACAAACATTGCAGAAACAGTAACAGTGTTTTAATCGTGACTGATAATATAATACTGTTATTAAATAAAACAGTAACAATATTAAAATAATAATTGCTATTAAACAAACACATACATTGCTGCTACCAAACTCAAAATTGAAATCCAAACAACAGCAATTTGTCCCAGCATTTTAAAATAATATTATGTCCACATAAAAACAATCCAATGAATTTTGTAGACAAAACTCCTGTCACAGTCTGAAATCAATCATGTTTGTGAATTAAGATGAGGACCATAAAATGCACCTAACAAGCATCACAAAAATGGTTTCTCTGTTCTGGAATGCAACATCTCATAATCCTCAAGTCTCATATTTTAAAAAAATGCAAAACACAAACTGATAAACAAACCCCCAATCAAACAGATCAACAAGCTTCCTTTCTCACTCTCTTTCAGTCCACTTCTGCATCTGTTACAGCTAAAACTCTTTGTAGCCACTGCAACTACAGCTCAAGCAAAGACTGCAACCATCCAAACCTTGCTGCAAATCTTTCTCCTGTTTACTTCCTTCCACAATAATAAACCATCACCAGGGATATGGAAAACACAAGTACACCATCTGGGCCACAGCCAGTAATGCTGTTTCTTTTTAAACACCTTTATTGAATTATCACTAGTGACATAGGTAAACTTGCATTTATGTAAAAGTAATCAAATCATACTAACAAATTCTCATTAACAGACATTATTCATCACATATCTTGTTATATATCATATAATCAAAGCAACTTTACATAAATTGTTCCATTCATGCCGTCTCTTAAACATTGTTCCTCCTCCAAAACATTTTTCTGCATGTATTTTTCCACAATTTCCATTTTTTCTATGTAACTTACCCCAAAGCTTTTCTAAGAATCCTACTTCCTGTCCGTTTATCTCTGTTACCATATTCACTACTTCAAGTATAGCTGGTTTATATTTTGATTTACATTTTCTAGTAATTGTTTTTTTGGCAGCCACTAAAATTAAACTTAACAAAGCCTTACTATGTTTAGACAATTCAGATCTTGTATTTCAACTCAAAAGATCATTATCTCAGTTATACTCATTTGCTCACCCAGTATTCCTGACAGAGTACTCTGTAGGGAATTTTTAAAGTCTGCCAACTCATTACACTCCAAGAACATATGCTTCCATGTACCTCATTCAACATTTGCCATCTACCTGAGGAAAAATTCTTTGGAGTCTGCTTGGGGTATAAAATGCAAACACTTCCATACAAAAGTCCTAAATCTTCCAGATTTTGTTCCTTATTTGGGAGACATACATATGTCCTCCCATTGTTTCTTTATGAATTGCATATCTAATATTTCTTCCTAATCTTTACTGACCTTTTCTGATTGATTCCTATAGCTATCATGCAATAGTTTATATGCCCTACTAATTATCCATTTTTGTAACAGCAGCTTCTACTCTAGATTCAATTACAAACGTCCCCTCTCCCTTTCTCTTTGTCTGCACTATATCAATCCTTGATAGGAAAGGTAATCAGTAACCTGCAATTCAAAAGTCTTCTTGGCCATTACCTTTCCTTCTGTAAATATTTGTTCCCAATAACTTGGTTCCTTTGTCAGCCTCCTCCAACAAATTCTAGCCCACTCTTGCCTATTCTCTATACCCCTATTTGCAGTCTTTCCTGATGGTAGAATCCCTTTTCTCCATAACTGTGTTGGCTTAGTATCCCATTCTTTCCATATTTCTTGATTTGCCTCCCTGCTTAATCATCATCCCTTTCAACTTTGAATTGCAGCTTTCTATTAGTCATATGTATAAGAACCTTAACTGTGCAGCTCTAAAAATCCCTTCAAATCAGGTAATTTTAAGCCTCCTTGTTCTATTGCAAGGATTAACTTATCCCACTTGACTATTTCCTTCTTCCCTTCCCAAGATAAAATCCTTCAATTCTTCATTAATTAGTATCCACAACTTCTTCTGATGTGTGTATAAAACTAAAGTTAACTAAAAACATTTTAACTACTTGTATCTTGCTATCCATATCCATAGGCAAGAGTTTCCATTTTGTCTGTTTTTGTGCTATCTTTTGTTTAGTCTCTTCCCACATATCCTTAGTTGCCATAAACGGGATCCTTTTTAATCCATAGTCCTAACTACTTAATTTATCATGTCCTCATAAATATGGGTATTGCTGAACCAATTCATGCGTTGGTACCTAATAGTTTACTGATAGAGCATTTATTTTTTCTTCATTCATTTTATATCTTGAAAAAAAACAAAACTGTCTCAGAATGTTCCACAACACCAAGATATCCTTTTCTGGTTTGATCAGGTATAAAATAATATAATCTGCAAATAAAGACAACTATTCTTGAACATCATTGTTAATTATATCATTAAATTTCAGTTCCTTATTTTCCTTGCCGGTGGTTCTAAATATAATGCACATAACAAAAGCAAAAGAGGACACTCCTGCCTTGTTCCTCTGGTCAGACACAACTTATCAGAGAGGGACCCTCCCAGTTTGATTTTGGCCTCTGATCTCTCATACAATCTTCTAATTAATCTTATTATTGTAACAGGAAATGCAAATGCTTCCATCGCACTACTCATAAAATCCCGGCTTACTCTGTCGAATACTTTCTTTGCCTCAAGACCCACCAATAACACTGGTATTTTCTTGCATTCTTTTTCCCTGGGGATCATCATTATTCTATTAATATTGTCAGTTGTTTGCCTCCCCTTCACAAAACCACATCGGTCCATATCTATCACTTTTGGCATCATCATCGCCATTCTTTTACTCATTATAGACATAAACACTTTATAATCATGGTTTGAAATTGAAATGAGCCTATATGATGCTGGATCCGATGGGTCTTTACCATTTTTGGCCACCACAGCCTTTTTACATGATGTTGGTGCCACTCCTCCTTTTAAGATACTGTTAAACAAAGCCTTCCAGAACTTTATCACTTTCTTCCCTGCTAGCTTTCAAACATCCACAAGAATACCATGTATTCCTGGAGACTTTCTTGCAGCTTGGTTATACATTACCATTTTTATCTTATCTCCTATCTTAACTGCTAGTTGTTGAGCCTTGTCTGCCTCTAACCTTGGCATATTTATGTCTTCCATTAATATTTCCATTTATGCTTTTTCTTGCTTTCCCCACTTCTCTGCTTTACAAAATTTTCATAACATTTCTGAAATATCTCTAATATCTCTACAGGATCTCTGGTTATTTTTCTAGTGATAGGCTCCCTAAATTTGGCGACAACCCTTTCTACTTCCTGTTGCATGAGTTGTCATGCCAAAGGTTTTTGTGCTCTGGAGTTATAAAAAAAAAAACAGTTGGTTAGCAACAATCTTTCTGAACTAATGCATATTATCCAGGTACTACCTTACTTTCTCTTTAGCATTCTGCAATTGCACAGGCTTTAGTTCTGTGAGATTCCCCTTATTTTGTAATACTTTAACCTTTGCCAGTCCCGCTAAAGAATTCTTATCACTACTTTACCAAATCTCATTTTCTTTTATTTCTACTTATTTTTAAACTCTGCTTTCATTTTATCCCATTCACTAGTTATAACTTTTGGAGTACATTCTATCTTCCCTAATAGCTCTTGGATAATTTCAACTACCTCAAATTCCTCTCTTTTTAACAGGTAGGCAGGGAAGTACCAGTGTCTTATTTTACTTCATTACCCTACATTTTTATCTTAGTAATTATTGGCCCATATTCTGAAGTAGTTATTGGATATGTATCAAAGTTCTCAATTAAATGAACATGTTCCTGTTGTTGTTGTTTGTCTTTCGGCTTTTTCCCGGTAAGGGGTCGCCACAGCGGAACTCTGGTCTGCTAATGATTGGCAGTAGATTTTTTTTTACAAAATGCCGAGGTGCCAGCTCAATGCCCAGCCTTCAATGAAGGGACACCCATTTATGCACGCATGTCTTTCAAATGCTACCCAACCGCGCGGAGGACATGCAGACTCTACACAGAAGGCACTCCCAAGCCAAGCCGAGAATCGAACGGGAGAACCTCTTGCTGTGAGGTAACAATGCTACTGCCATCCCACCACAGCTAAATGGACATGTTCCTATGAAATATAATTTCTATCAAGTCTTGCCCAGTTATTGTATCTTGGGGAATAATATGTAAATTACTTCCATGTTCCTGCTATTGAATTCATATTTTTCATACCAAATATTTTCATAAATTTCTTTAGGAATCTACCCTGTTTAGTTATATTTTCATTTCTAGCCCCCCCCCAGATACATCCTTATTGTTGCAAATCAAATTCTAGTCCTCACCTATAAGTAATATTCCTGACTAAAAACTGATTATTTCCACCAAATTCTTTTAAGCTCCAAAATAGCAGTTTTAGGTGGAATATAAATACTTGCCAGTGTAAGTCTCTTCTGTTGCCAGTAGCTCCTTACTACTATGAATCTGTCATTATTATCTTTTTTTTCCATTCTATCACTAATGGAGCTCTTCTGGCAATTAATATAAGTACACCTATTTTCCTTTGTCCGTGATATTCTGCAGAATAGCCATCCTAAAATCCTTTTGTTATCAAAGTCACATGTCCAGTTCTTTCCAAACATGTCTCCTGTATCATTGCTGTTTGCACGCTGCATTATTTAATATAATTAAGTATTCTTTTCTTTTTGTCTATACTTGTGAGACCATTGACATTCCAAGATAGTATGGAAAGAGTTACTATTATGGTAAGATGTCATTATTCCCACCTATTATATATGGCAGATTTTAAAAATGTCTAATTCCAGCTTTTGTGATACATACACACATTAATGTTTAGCAGGTTAATCCTTTATACATTTTTTATCCTCAACATTGGAACCTATATCACATTTCGCAAGATTTTTGTTTTAATGAAACCCTCAAACAAGAAACCAAGCAACCCCCAGAACACCCCAAGAACATATTAACTTAATACAAATAGACATAACTATCTATGTCTTCAAATAATCAAGTTTAACTCTTCTAATAGGAAAATGTGTGCAAATAGGCAGCTGCAAGCACAAACCCTAGTTAATCTGAAATTGAGGTTATTCATGCTAAGACATATGTCATTGTCTGTGCTTCTACTTACACTAATTGGTGTTCTTTTTTAATCTTTATTTCTCTCCCCAGATGTGAATCCTACTTGCATACTTTCAGAAATCATTAACATTTTTAGCCATGAAGAAAACCAGTCTTCTATCTTTTATTGCCCTATTATCAGCTTGCTGCTATGGAAAAGTAAGATGAAAAAGAAAAAGTCCACTGCTGCAGCCATAAAGACAAGCTGAAACCTTTATCTCTAAAAGAAAACTTCTCATTACATTCATTGTCCTCATATTTACTTGTTTCCACTTTAGATTTATTACTAGACTAAGTCAAGGGTCTTAACTGAGACATTCATCCATGTAGAAGTAAGAGGAAAACATATCAGTCCTACATATATTATGATCTGTGTATGTTTACATCTGCCTCAACAAATCAAGATTAGAGCCTATTAACTTAAACATGCTTTTGTTTAGCTTTTCTTCTCTTTTTGCACTTTAATGCCTACATTTCTTAATACCAAAAAAAAGAGGAAGGAAAAAAGGCTTCTGTTTACTTTAATAACATTATTACATACAAGAACAAGTGAAAATACTTTACTATAAAATATGCAATTTTTATTGTGAAAATTTTCATTGAAATACTAACAACAATTGTATTACTTACAGTTAGCTTTTTTCTTTCTCCTCCCCTCCCCTCAGTGTCCTTCTAAACATTAATGACATGAAGTGAGGCAAATGTCTTTCAGTTCCATCCAAGTTTAACAAAATCAGCAAATGTCCACTCTTTCCACTTATTTAATCATATTTCTCAAATGTGATTAATGCTTTGCAGTCTTACATTTATTCACTAATTCCCATGTTGTTGGTCTTCTTCCTGTTCATCTCCATCTCCCATCTCAAGATCCTGGTTCAATTCCATGGTGCTCCCAACTTTCCTGGTCAGTTCTTGTGCTTTTCTCTGTCTCTCAAGCATTTTTCTTTGGAAAATTGGAAAATATTTCACTGGCAACGTCTCCCTGTGTGCTTTATTATCAGAAGAACAAATATCAGAGTCACTTTCTGGTTGATGGCTCATTTTTTATTGGACAAACTTTTGCATTCTTCTTCATCCTGTTCTGCATCAATGAATGACTTTGATCCCCCAGGAAAAAAATATTCTGAAGACAGCTTGATATAGCAGGTTGAATCTCACACCTGCCTTCCAACATTCCCTGATTACTGGAATACTTTTGTTTCTCTTCTGCCTGGTGTATCATGAATAATCATCTTTCACAGATAATCTACTGTCTCTAACTTTAAATAACTTGCCCCTTTGTCACAGTTTTGTTGGGATAAACTCTTTCTGCTAGTAGGTTTGCATCTTTACTACTATAGGTCTTGGCTGCTTTCTCATGGCCATGTTTGGAGCATACACATAGTGTGCCCTTTCAATTAACATTTCTTGCTGTGGTATACAAGTTCAGTTGCTTATTTGTTGCTTCATAAAATTTAATATAGTCTATTCCTTCTTGTTTCTTTTGTACAGCAGAAAATCTCAGATTTTCCCTATATGCTCTGTGCTCTAATTCTACCATTTTTTGAAATATCTCTTCTTGAGCAGTCTCATATTCAACAAGCCTCTTCTTCATTTCAACCTCTGATTTTTGCAGTTTTGTCAGCTCATCTGAATATTTGTTTAAAGTTTATTCTATTTTCCAGTCTTTTGTTATGTCATTTAATATGCTCCTTAAGTGTTTTGTTTATTGTAATCAACTCACAACACACTTGACTTACCTTTCCTATAGATTACTGGACTCCATGTCTTTCACCAAAGCTGGAGCTTGAACTGCTTTTTGCTGAACAGCTGCAAGAATGTTTACCTTCAGTGTTTTCTCTTCACCTTTTCTAGTTGATTTTCTTTCAGGCTCTCTTAGTTTCTTCTTTGCAGGCATCTAGGCAGTATCCTTACTAGGCAGTAACTGAATTTTACTCAGATTGACTGTCTCTCTGGCTGCAGTTTCTCAGTTTCTATTTTCACACTAGGAGAGCTGAAGGTAAGCTGTTGATCAGTGTGCAGACATTTTGGAAGCCAGCCATTAATGATATTGAGAAAAGTCGGAGAAAATCCATAATAAAAACTGAAAAAGTATTGGGCTGCATTCTAATAACTTTTTATAAAGGCAATGCTTGTTCCTAATTTTGGTTATTCGTCCACCACTTTTTAGAGTTTTCATTGATTCTTAAGCCAAGAGGTTGAGAATTTTGTTGGATGGGGGATGCAGAGGGTTGCATGTTATATTTTGACAGCAATGAGGTCTGAAGATAATTTCCTGTGTGGCAGTTTATGCATTTATTCACTCATTTTATCACAGTTAAATATCAGAGGTGTACAGTCACTGTCAGGGTCAGGTAAATGGCTGTAAGTAATGATCACATCAGAGTGCATGTGGGGGCCTAAGTACTCTCAACTGTCCCTGATTTTAAAGAATGTCACACATTTTACTCCATATTTTAGTCTGTTATGTTAATGTTTGGGGTTTTCCTGGTAAATCAGTAAAGTCTGCTCTCACTTAATAATGACAAGCATTTATGTTTCAGACTTACCCTTCAGAAATAGCATGCTAATGCAAAGCCTGTTTATTCTAGCAACTTACTAAATATATAAAGGCAAGATCTCTCCCTGATTTTGGTCCTTCATCCACCATTATTTTTCCTTCTCTTTACTTCTTGAACTAAAGGTTGAGATGTATGTGGGTGGGTTGCATTCAGTTGAGTACTGGAGTTTGATCATGGTGAGCTGAAAATATACATTTCTGTGTGGTAGTTATTTAGATATTTATTCATTCATTCTAACATGGTCAAACATCTGAGGTATACAGTCCCAGTCATATAATCTTTAATTGATGGTAACATCTGTGTGTGTGGGGCATGCAGAGAAGTTACAAGAAGTTGCATTGTATGAGTCTGACAGTAACAAGCTGAAATACATGGTCACTGTTCATTTATTTGATACTAAACAGACATCTGAAATATACATAGCCATACAGTTTGCTGTAATTGATGGGAACATCTGTGTGTGCACACATGGGAAGGGTTAAATAAATTACGCTGGCCAATTATTTTTATTTTATTACATTCTGATATCTGACTAGGTATACACAGTCAATAGGTTTGACTTTAATTACTGGATACAGTGACTGTCAGTGGATGAAAGGAAGTGACACTGCTATGATTTACTCATGTTAAACATTCATTATCCTGGCTTTGTAGAACTAGTGAGCATTTGTGTGAAACCACCTGGAATACTTTACTGTGATTATTTTTGTAACACAGACATCTGAGATGTGCACAGCCAATAAAGTGGCTATAGTTGATGGGTATGGAGGTTGTCAGGGATAAAAATGACTGTGAGTATGGGGGAGGGTTGCTGTGCATCTAAAAGTAGCAGGTTGGTCATAATTTTTTGCTTTCCATCACTGTTAAACATCAACATTGTACATACTTAATGGCTGTCTGGGCAGGATGTGTATGATAGGAACTGATCACTGGCACAGTGGATCATCAAGGAACATTATCATGCCACAGTGATTGGTGTTCTGGTTACTGTTTTGGCTGTGATTAATTCAGTATGGAATATGCATGTATTCCCTCTCTCTGATCTCTCTGGTCCACTTGAATCACTTTTCAACCAGAGCCTACAGTCATCTTTTGTGTCCAAGGAATGGAAGATGGCTACAGTCATTCCCCTGCACAATGGAGGTCCAACCACTGATCCAGGTAACTACAGGTCCATAAGTCTTACCAGCTTCATATGTAAGGCCATGGAAAGAATCATCATGGACATGATAAATGGGGACATAGGTAACCTACAAACACTGGACCCATCACAGTTCAGCTTTGTTAAAAGAAGGTCATGCCTATTAAATCTGGTGTACTTTTTTGAGATGGTATCCAAAGCATTGGGATAAGGCAAGAATGTGCACACAGCTTACCTCGACCTGGCTGAGGCTTTTGATACAACCCCCCACTCAGGCATTATAGACAAGTTCACTAATTTAGGTATAATCTCTTTTATCGCCCACTGGATAGACAACTGGCTCACTGATAGGACCCAAGGAATCAAAATAGGTGAGGCCACCTCCACCAAGAGGCAAGTCACTAGGGGAGTCCCCAAGCCTCCCTACTGGGTCTGCTCCTTTTTGGCATCTATTTCTCTGACATGGAAGCAAATGCTGAAGGTTTTATGTCTGACTAAGTTTGCAGGTGATTGCAAGCTGGAGGTTATCATCGACTCCCCTGTAGACACTAACATTCTTCTAGAAGGTCTAATGGTGCCAAAGCCATGGTCTTAAACTCAATCATATGAAATGCATAATTGTACCCTTTGAGAAGTCAACCATCCCAGCTAATTACTGTGTTAACAATACGACTCTAAGAGTTGACCCAGTGGCCAAAGATCTGGGTGCACACTTAGACAGCAGCCTTACCTTTGACCACCACATGGCCACAGTGATGAGGAAATCCTTTTAAGTTGCGAAACTTATAACTAAGGTCAAGGCATCCAGGTCCGAAGAGGTCATTATCCCACTGTACTCACCCATTATCAGACCACTCATAGAGTACAATGCTCCCTTTACTATGTTCCTGATCAGGCATATGCAGCAGCTGCAGCAACCTCAGTTTCCTTACAAAAATAATACATAGCATAGCAAACCTGCCTTATTCAGAGTGCCTTAAGGCCCTTTCCTTCTACTCAGTCTCCTGTAGATTTCTGCTGGGTGCTCTATGCCTGGCTTACAAGGCATTCGCAAACCCCACAGTTATGAATCACCTGCATATTGTAAGTCAAAGAGTACCGGAAATGTAAGGTCTAGGGACCTGAATTTTGTTTGTGACTTAAATAGAACATGCTGCAGAGACACATATGTGCATTAGAGACTGCTCCTCCTATGGAACAGGCTTCCCATCCATGTGAAGCTGAGTTTGACTACTACCCAGTTTAAGCACAACCTAGAATAGAAAATTTACACTGAGCCAGGCACCCATGTCCTTATGGACATAGATAGCTTATAAGTATCAGGCCCCAATGTCCTATTTCTGTACAAGACATAATTATTCTTTCAGGAAAACTTGGCTGGGCTTAGAAAGCCCACTCCCCAGATCGTTAGGTTAGTATTATTCTATGAATCTGTCTGGGTTGTATCCAGATTCTATGGGTTCTTCCTGCAGACCCTCAACTGTATAACATATGTCTCTGGCCATTTGTGTTTTTACTTTAGTTTTAATATAATTGTAGAAGGGTACGTAGAAGGTAACTGTCTTTTTGGAGGGGAAGGGTAGCAAGCACTATCTTCAGATAGGATTTCTATATTCTTGCATGCATTTGTTTTATCATTTGACTGGCTCTACTACTTTGCTAGCTTTGAACATTAAGCTTTAGACACTTCTTACTTTTCCTTCAAAGAAAAAAATAAGACTGAATTTAATTTCTTACTCATGATATTTTTGTTCAGGCCATCATTAAATCAAAACATTGCAAGCTCTAAGGGCATCTCAGAGCATCTAAATCACTGTGACTTCTGTTGGCCTAACAGCCCCCAAACCCTGTCATGATTGCATTTCTTCCTCTACTCTTATTGCAGTGTAGTCTTGCCTGATTAGTGTGTATTGAAAGAATGGAAAAAACAGCTAAGAAGTAAGTCAAAGTGTGAAAAAAAAATCAATAAAGAAAGAAAGAAATAGTCTATTTGGATGGCATGATGCCAGGATATGTGTGTGTGTGTGTGTTGGGAGGATATGAGCACAGGAGAAATACATGAGGGGGCCAAACCAGTATGCAACAAGGTGTCAATTGTCTAGGACACCATTTCACCTAAGCCTGGACATGTTTTTTTCCAGTGAGACATCTGAGGTGTATATAGTCAAAGTAGTTATAGAGAGTGTGTTCTGAAGCAGTCTGTGGATGAATTTGACTGAACCCAACGTTGTTTAATCATAGGTCATGGACAGTGACCTGCTGTAATCAAGCCCCACACTATTCCAGTTAGCCCCGCCCACTCAGTTATTTCCTGCAGCCCCCCCCCCCTTGCTTTGAAGTCACCAGCTGTCACTGGTCATTTGTAATAATGCTGCTCAAGTCATTCCTTCAAGTAACCAGTCTTAAAGTATGTGTCCTCACAGAAATGCACATTACCAAAATTTGGTTGTTTCCTAGGTCTTTTCATATTTTCTAAGGTGAGTAGTCACTTTTCTTCTAGAGGATTTCAGTGGCTGTTGTAGGATAGACATTAATTTATTTACTTGCACCCTCATTTTAGAAATAGGTTATGATCCATATTTCAGAGAAAGATAAGAACTCTGACATTCAAAAATAATTTATAACCTGCCATCTTGAGGCCAGTTGTTTTTTGCATATTGACATAACCCTGGAAATTGTATTTATCATTAGTCTATCTCAGGAAAATACTCTGGTTAAATTAAGAGTTTGCACTTAGGTAAATAGTATTAAAGTATATACTTATCAATTACTGATAGCCTGACGTGTTTCTTGACATCATGCTGTATCTGATCTAATGTTCTCTATACAATCACTATCTTGTGCTGTAAGACATAGATGAAAAAGAAGAACACAATTATTTTATTTTATTTTATGCAATTTTCAGCTCTTACCTGGGGAAAAAAAAAGTCTGTGAGCCAATGAAATGAATGACTCCAAAATGCACACGCACACTAATATGTGCTAATCTTAATTTCCTTGATTTTAGATATGTAACAGAAATGGCATTGATTGCATTTATTATGTCAATTTTTTGTGCAAGATCAGTCTGAGTATATGCTTTTTTTGGTCTGCAAATAAATAACAAAAATAAAAAATATTTTTTTTCTTTCAAGAGAACAGTGTGTTCCTTTGGCATAATGCTGAATGTATGTTCATAAATCAGGACAAACAAGAACTGAGGCAATCAGATTCTCAGGCTACCTTATTTCATTACGCTTACTGCCTCACTTTGATTATACTTTTCTTTGCTAAATTGCACACCAGGAAGTCAAGCTTTCTGCTGTGCCCATTAATGCTAGAAAAATGTGTTCTGACTTAACTTAGTATTTTCACAGCTTCAAGGCTCAGTTCATACTTTATGCCTGATGTGGTTGATCATTTTTGTTATTTAAAGAGCTTGACCTTTGCCGCATTAGTATATGTTAAAATGTTTCAGCTTGCATGACAATCCAAATGTCAAGAGTGCATTACAACCCTACTTTTCAAGTAAAGCTTCAATACTATGCTTCTTAGTAGTTAGGATGCTTATACTACTGGAATCGGGATGGAAAGAGGCAGGGATGATTTTAATACAGAAGTAGCTTCTTAGGAATATGAGAATGTAAGTATACATTTGTTTTTCTTCCTTTGGTTCAGAAAAAGGAAAGCAGAAGAAGTAGTTAAAAACTGCTGCTGTCATAACCTTGTCCACATTGCTGCTAACTTACTTTAGAGTAACCCTTTTGGGACAGCAGACTTTTAGCACACCTTTAAAAATTACATATCCCCTGATTTTGGAACCCTTTTACAAATTACTGTAAGAAAGTTCAAATTTAAATATGACCTTAGAGTCAGAAACCAGCATGGCGAATTCATCAGTTACTGAACAGGCTGACCTCTCTTGACTCTTAATTTCATTGTTAGTATGTTGGGCCTCACAAGCCAGAAGCTGTCACAGTTGTGCCTTTTTCTGCCACTTCATGATCACAGCCCCATTGAAATAATAATTCTGTGGTAAAAAAAAAAAAACTTCTCATGGTGCTATTCTTTTGGGTCTGTCCTGTCTTCCTCAGCCATCTCATATTGCTGATGTTGAAAGAACATCCATAAATAGTATGACTGAAAAAGTTCCAAGACCCATTGCTGTCAGACAAATGCCTGAACTCCCCATTAACCCCTCCCCATTGGCAACTAACTTGGATATTCCTACTAGAGAAGTAGTGACAAGTTAAGCTTTTTAAGTATCCATGTCTAAGGCTATGTTAGGAGTCGCAGCAGGCAAACAACTCTAAACATGACCAGCAACCAGTGCACAGACCTCAGCCCAGGGTAATACAGGAGACTTGAGTGGTCCCATTTAGAACTTTGATGGCATTAGGTAAAATGGATCCTAGGTTAATGATTACATGGTAGCCCCCCATGTTTTCCCCTGTACCAACTCCACCTCACCACCCAGTCATCCTATGCCACCCCCTATTTCAATGTTACCCTTAGCACTTAGCCTGCTGGCCCTTGTTCACCTCCTGGGACACTTCCTTGGTGTAGGCCCTGGGTGTATCATCCTATTTCCACTGACTTGTCCCATATTCCCTAGTGATGTCGTACTTGAACATTTTGCAGTCTGTTAATTGATATAATTATACAAGGAAATCAACATCTAAGAGGTTATTCTCTGCAGAGAGATGGTTTTATAGTAACTAAATAGTACTGCAAGGTCAAGGTCTGCCCCCCCAAGGATTGAGTTGAACATCTCTGCTATTTTGCTTTCTCCTGCCATTCACAAACCACCCTAGTAATGTGTCTAGTCACCAAGGATGCGTGGTAGTTTATCCTTTATTTTTAATTTTTGATTTTATTATGAGGTCATTTTGTGGATTAGTAACTTTGGCATTGCTAACCAAAACCATTTTGATCTTAACTTTGTGGTAATAGGAATACAACTATTTATGAAGTTCCCACTCAAAAAACAAAAAATAAAAATAAAATACCCTGGCCATAACTCGCATTACATTAAAATGTAATTGTCACAATGCCTCAAAAAGATATTCAACCCATATAAAATAGCAAGGCTTTACTCTCCTCTCTGTTTCAGCATTGCACCTTTTGAAAAGCATATAAATGATGAACTAGTTCTAAAAAAAAAAAATAAAAAATAAATTTAGAGCAGAGCAATCAGTGAGCTGATCAACAGTCTACACCTCAAAAATGATGGTCAGCCCAACTTTGGGAGAGAAACTGAGAGAGAGGGAAAGCTAAAGAGACTGAGAGCATTTGGGTGAGAGATACAGACAGCAAGAACTAACCAGATAAACTAATACAGAGACAAGGAAGTGGATTCAAGGCATTTCTCTCAACTTTGTTGTTCAAGAATTCTAGACAAAATCAAAAGTAATGGTACAAAGGACTAAAATCAAGGATTTTTTAAATGTAATTTTAACTCAGTAAAAAGGTAAATAGAACCACTGCGTTCATATCATCATGCATTTGCTGAACATTAAGAAGCATGCTAGGATCCGACACATAACGCAAGCACTCAGGTCACTCCAAAGCAAATACAAATATGACTCAGTCATTGTACATGCTGGTGTGAGTGACCTGAGACGTACCTCCCTGGACTACATGAAAAGACACATAGAGGAGCTCTCTGATCATGTAGCCCAGGCTGGTATGACCCTGACCTTGAGCAGCATCTTACCCTCACCTAGAATGATGCCACAGTACAAAGACAAAATGATCGATTTTAACAATTGGCTAAAATTTTGGTGTCATTCAAAGGGGATCCAGTGTCTGTCAGCCTGGGATGACATGCTCGACAAGCCACGTTGTTTCGCTAGGGACGGCTTGCACCTGTCACCACTGGGCTTTCGGATATTGGCAAAGGCTCTTGCCACCCCATAGTGCCTTTTTAGGCAAGGCTCAAAAGTCAAACCCACCCCCCATAGACAGCACAAGGAACAAGAAACTAAGCGTAATGCTGCTAAACGCCAGAAGTCTTAACCTCAAGATGCATGCACTCTAAGCTCTCCTCAGTATGGAGAACATCGATATATGTGCAGTGACAGAAACCTGGTTCAAGGCTCCAGAGAGCACCCCAGCACTACCAGGCTATACCTCATATCATGCTTTTCGGCCCAAAACCCGGACCGAACCACAAAAGGAGGGGAGTTTCCATATTTATCAAGGATATCCACACCTCCAGGTTAGTGGCATTGCACAAAGTATCGGAGACCATCCATGTGCAACTAACAGTGGGCAAGACTGCTTTTCAGTTTATAGCATCCTACAGACCACCCTCTCAAAGTCAGGAATCCCATTCGGCTTTCCTGAAAACATTGGAGAACATGAAGATCTCTCCGAACACCATTATATTGGGTGACTTCAACTACCCAAACATTGACTGGGAGCACTACTCAAGCCCCAGCACCTTAGCCCAAAGATTCCTGTAAATTATAAACTCAAATGCTATGGAACAACTAGTCACCACTCCCACAAGAGGGGACAACATACTAGACCTGATCATTACCAACATGGGGACTCTATGCTCCACACCAGAAGTATATCCCTCATTGGTAAGATCAGACCATAAATTAATTTCACTGGATGTCCACATCCCGACCCCACCCCCAGCCCAGAAAACCACAGTGAAAAACTTCTCAAAAGCGAACTTCTCACTTCTCAAAACCGAAGTGGAATCTTTCAAGGCCCCAGGGCCAATGGAAACTACAGCCCAAACTGCAGAATCCTATATAAATGCATTCTACAGACATCTCCAGGAATGCATGGATCATGCTATCCCAAACAAAACCAAGACCCAATCATCCAAAGGCAGGCGTCCAGTCTGGTGGACCCCTGCCATAAATAAACTGTACAACAGAAGGAGGAAGCTACTACATGATAGAGCAAAATCCCTAATAGGGAAGGCATCTCTGATCAGTACTAGCAAAAAATTACGATCCCTCATAAAATCCTCCAAGGCCAGCTTTGAGAGAAAAATTGCACAGGACACCAAAGACAATCATAAGGCTTTTTTCAGTTATGTTAGAAACCTGGGATGCAACTCTCAGACTTGTTCTGAGTTGACTCTAAATGACAAAAAATACACTGAACCCACAGACATCGCCAATATCCTGGCAGACAGGTTCAGTGCAAACTTCTCCACCCTCCCCCCCCAAAAGAGCAAGTATCTATCCCGGCAGAGGGCTGCCTCCCAAACATCTCAGATGCTCAGGTGAAGGCTGCCCTCTCCAAAGCAAAAAACACTGCTTCCATGGGACCAGATGGCGTCCCAGGTTGCGTCCTACATGAACTACAAGAGGAACTAATCCCTCAAATAAAACAGCTATACAATCTCAAGCCTCACTACAGGATATGTGCCCACAGAATGGCGTACAGCAACAGTGGTCCCACTCCACAAAGGTGGAGCCTCTACGGACCCTGGAAACTATCGCCCCATAAGCCTGACTAGCTTAGTCTGCAAGACTATGGAGAGGATCATCATGGAACTCATAAACAAAGACATTGGGGACCTACAGACACTAGATCCTACCCAGTTCGGCTTTGTCAAGGGCAGATCCTGCCTTTTGAACCTGGTTGACTTCTTTGAAACAGTCACCAAAGCCATAGATGAAGGGAAGGTAGTCCACACAGCCTATCTGGACCTTGCAAAGGCATTTGACACAATACCCCACTCGGGCATCATAGATAAGCTATCCAGCTTAAGTATAAACCCCTATGTCACAAGATGGGTGCAAACTGGCTCAAAGACAGAACCCACAGAGTGAGAGTTGCTGGAGCCATGTCAGACTCGAAACCGGTCACAAGTGGCATCCCACAGGGTTCTGTCCTGGGACCACTCTTGTTCGGTATATACTTTTCCGAGGTACAGGCAAACGTGGAAGGACTATGGCTCACCAAGTTTGCAGACGACTGCAAACTGGGCCATAATCAACTCTCCAGCTGACACAAACATCCTTCAAAAAGGTCTCACAGAGACAGATAACTGGTGCCAGCACCATGGTTTAAAGCTAAATGCCAAAAATGTATAGTCATACCCTTTGGCAAAACAATGTGCCCACAAATTACCACATAGGCGAAACCCATTAAGTACAGAGAAAGTTATTAGGGACCTGGGGACCCAAGTTGATAGCAATCTCTCCTTTGAAAACCACATTGCCAAAGTGGTTAGAAAGACCTTCTACATAGCCCACCTCATCACGAAGGGTTTCACATCTAGATCAAGAGAGGTAATCGTGCCCCTTTATTCTTCCCTCATCAGGCCCATCATAGAATACAATGCCCTTTTGGGATGTACCTTACCCGACACCTGCAGCAATTAGAAAGACCCCAAAAGTATCTCACCAAGAGGATCAAGGGTCTCAAACAGATGCCATATGCTGCTCGGTTAAAAAAACTCCAGCTCTACTCAGTTGCATACTGCCTACTTCGAGGCGATCTATGCCTGACATACAAAGCTATGTCAAATCCAGAATTAATGGACATGCTCCACCTCAGTAAATCTAAATCCCTTAGAGCCACATGCTCGAGGGACTTGAACCTCAGCACAGAAATAAATAGAACTTGCTGGAGGGACAGGTTCATAACCCAGAGGCTCCCTTCGCTCTGGAATAGAATTCCAGTTCATGTGAGGCAGAGCACCTCACTGAATCTCTTCAAGAAGAATCTCGATAAGTGGATGGGGGATCGTAGGTTTGTCCCAGGGATTACTCCCGTGTCACTATTAGACAGAGGCACAGTAAACTAAACCTTAAAAAGGGCACAGTATACTCAAATCAAGGGTGGCGTAAGCCATACAGAATCGGGCTAGGCTTATAATTTCCCCAGGGCAGATAGCCTAGTATGAACCTATGAACCTATGAAATTCTAATATCTGGCATTAGTGACTGAATGTAACACTCAGTGAATTTAACAGAAAATCAAACATTTTATGAGGTGCATGGCAAAAAGTATCAGGCAAAATTAGAAATGTTCCACAAAACCAGGAACAGTTAAAAAGTATAACTCAAGGGGTTTTCTCCCTCACACACATACACACATGCACACACTTGTATATACATATAGACATGGATTTCAAAGGGAAATATTAAAAAATAACAATAATGGTAAAAAAAATGAAGAAGTTGATATACGCTAATATTTCATAAATAAAAGAACAAGAAAAGAAATATCTGTTTTGGGAGACATCAAATGTAGTGCATGTGTTTGAGATTGCTAGGCTACCTATTTAGTTACTTCATTTATACTGCACATTAATTAAATAACACCAATACCATACCTCTCAATACTTGCTTTGCTTGCACTTAGTACTACTTTGATTGTTTGGATGGGGAGGCAGCAAATTAACAAAGAAAACAAATGACTTATTTATGGTACATGGAAAGAGTATTTATTCACCATAAAGATCATTGTTTAAAGTGATGGAATGTGGTAGGAGCTGCAGGATAATTGCAAGGTGAATGACCTAGCAACTGCCAACTGAGTTACCACTAGCAACTTCATGCACCCCACAGAGGTGGAAGCCATCTGTGTGTAGTCATGCCAGTCAACATGATATGTGAGTGGCTATTTAATGCTTCCTCCCTTGGGGCCGTCATTTTGGCATGACAGCAGTTGATTGGACAGCTTACATGTAAACCAGGTTCTTGGAAATGTATACCACCAGATTAACCATTGCTGGACTGAAATGGTACAAATGGTCCATTCTCAAGAATTTTTGGAGAGGAGTGGGCTGGGTGATGCATGCTTGACAGCAGCATTGAAGACTAAAGGTAGGGGAGGGAAATACTCCTACATAGCTGCATTAAATGTAGCATTTTATTAGATGGCACTACAGATTTAACACTGGCAACTGATTACGCAAAAATAAATAAATAAAAAAAAGAAACTTTAAAATCAGAGCTGCTAAAAGAATGGCACCCTAGACAGTCTCCTGGATGATCTGTCTTTAATGGAAGTATGCGCTTACTGCAGCTAACATTACACAAAGATTAGAGCCAGAAGAGGTTACCACAGATAGCTATTGAAAAACAGAATTATACAACTCCTGAAAAAAAGCTTCATACCCTAGGAGCTGATCAGTCCTTGACAGATTGACATTCAGTCATAGGTTCATAGGTGTTTACTAGGCTAAAATCTACAAGGGCCTTTTTAAGTCTAGCCATGCATCCCTCTGACAAGTTCTGGTACATTTCATAAATGTAATAAGGGCCTTGGGAGATGAAGCATTTACAGGCTGCCTGTGTCCATTAGAGACATAGGTGCCAAACCAGAGATGAATTTCCTGTTCGCCATCCAGTTACCCAAATTACACAAATTGGGTTAGTGAGAAACTCTGCTTCACATGGATGGGGAGCTTCTTGCAGAAATAGGGTAGTCTGTGGGATACATACCTGTCTCTCCAGTAGGTAATATTTATATCACAGGCAATATTTCAATCTTTAGAATGGGTAGTTCCATTGCTGTTTGTTTTGCACATGTGCAAAACATCAAGATGGAGTCTGACAATGCCTTGTATGCCAGGCATAGATCTCCCCTTAACAGCCTGTAGGAGGCAGAATACAGGGATAGGGCATTCTACAGACATCTCTAGGAATGCATGGATCATGCTATCCCAAACAAAACCAAGACCCAATCATCCAAAGGCAGGCGTCCAGTCTGGTGGACCCCTGCCATAAATAAACTGTACAACAGAAGGAGGAAGCTACTACATGATAGAGCAAAATCCCTAATAGGGAAGGCATCTCTGATCAGTACTAGCAAAAAATTACGATCCCTCATAAAATCCTCCAAGGCCAGCTTTGAGAGAAAAATTGCACAGGACACCAAAGACAATCATAAGGCTTTTTTCAGTTATGTTAGAAACCTGGGATGCAACTCTCAGACTTGTTCTGAGTTGACTCTAAATGACAAAAAATACACTGAACCCACAGACATCGACAATATCCTGGCAGACAGGTTCAGTGCAAACTTCTCCACCCTCCCCCCCCCAAAAGAGCAAGTATCTATCCCAGCAGAGGGCTGCCTCCCAAACATCTCAGATGCTCAGGTGAAGGCTGCCCTCTCCAAAGCAAAAAACACTGCTTCCATGGGACCAGATGGCGTCCCAGGTTGCGTCCTACATGAACTACAAGAGGAACTAATCCCTCAAATAAAACAGCTATACAATCGAAGCCTCACTACAGGATATGTGCCCACAGAATGGCGTACAGCAACAGTGGTCCCACTCCACAAAGGTGGAGCCTCTACGGACCCTGGAAACTATCGCCCCATAAGCCTGACTAGCTTAGTCTGCAAGACTATGGAGAGGATCATCATGGAACTCATAAACAAAGACATTGGGGACCTACAGACACTAGATCCTACCCAGTTCGGCTTTGTCAAGGGCAGATCCTGCCTTTTGAACCTGGTTGACTTCTTTGAAACAGTCACCAAAGCCATAGATGAAGGGAAGGTAGTCCACACAGCCTATCTGGACCTTGCAAAGGCATTTGACACAATACCCCACTCGGGCATCATAGATAAGCTATCCAGCTTAAGTATAAACCCCTATGTCACAAGATGGGTCGTAAACTGGCTCAAAGACAGAACCCACAGAGTGAGAGTTGCTGGAGCCATGTCAGACTTGAAACCGGTCACAAGTGGCATCCCACAGGGTTCTGTCCTGGGACCACTCTTGTTCGGTATATACTTTTCTGAGGTACAGGCAAACGTGGGAGGACTATGGCCCACCAAGTTTGCAGACGACTGCAAACTGGGCGCCATAATCAACTCTCCAGCTGACACAAACATCCTTCAAAAAGGTCTCACAGAGACAGATAACTGGTGCCAGCACCATGGTTTAAAGCTAAATGCCAAAAATGTATAGTCATACCCTTTGGCAAAAACAATGTGCCCACAAATTACCACATAGGCGGAAACCCATTAAGTACAGAGAAAGTTATTAGGGACCTGGGGACCCAAGTTGATAGCAATCTCTCCTTTGAAAACCACATTGCCAAAGTGGTTAGAAAGACCTTCTACATAGCCCACCTCATCACGAAGGGTTTCACATCTAGATCAAGAGAGGTAATCGTGCCTTTATTCTTCCCTCATCAGGCCCATCATAGAATACAATGCCCCTTTGGGATGTACCTTACCTGACACCTGCAGCAATTAGAAAGACCCCAAAAGTATCTCACCAAGAGGATCAAGGGTCTCAAACAGATGCCATATGCTGCTCGGTTAAAAACTCCAGCTCTACTCAGTTGCATACTGCCTACTTCGAGGCGATCTATGCCTGACATACAAAGCTATGTCAAATCCAGAATTAATGGACATGCTCCACCTCAGTAAATCTAAATCCCTTAGAGCCACACTCGAGGGACTTGAACCTCAGCACAGAAATAAATAGAACTTGTTGGAGGGACAGGTTCATAACCCAGAGGCTCCCTTCGCTCTGGAATAGAATTCCAGTTCATGTGAGGCAGAGCACCTCACTGAATCTCTTCAAGAAGAATCTCGATAAGTGGATGGGGGATCGTAGGTTTGTCCCAGGGATTACTCCCGTGTCACTATTAGACAGAGGCACAGTAAACTAAACCTTAAAAAGGGCACAGTATACTCAAATCAAGGGGTGGCGTAAGCCATACAGAATCGGGCTAGGCTTATAATTTCCCCAGGGCAGATAGCCTAGTATGAACCTATGAACCTATGAAATTCTAATATCTGGCATTAGTGACTGAATGTAACACTCAGTGAATTTAACAGAAAATCAAACATTTTATGAGGTGCATGGCAAAAAGTATCAGGCAAAATTAGAAATGTTCCGCAAAACCAGGGACAGTTAAAAAGTATAACTCAAGGGGTTTTCTCCCTCACACACATACACACATGCACACACTTGTATATACATATAGACATGGATTTCAAAGGGAAATATTAAAAAATAACAATAATGGTAAAAAAAAATGAAGAAGTTGATATACGCTAATATTTCATAAATAAAAGAACAAGAAAAGAAATATCTGTTTTGGGAGACATCAAATGTAGTGCATGTGTTTGAGATTGCTAGGCTACCTATTTAGTTACTTCTTTTATACTGCACATTAATTAAATAACACCAATACCATACCTCTCAATACTTGCTTTGCTTGCACTTAGTACTACTTTGATTGTTTGGATGGGGAGGCAGCAAATTAACAAAGAAAACAAATGACTTATTTATGGTACATGGAAAGAGTATTTATTCACCATAAAGATCATTGTTTAAAGTGATGGAATGTGGTAGGAGCTGCAGGATAATTGCAAGGTGAATGACCTAGCAACTGCCAACTGAGTTACCACTAGCAACTTCATGCACCCCTCAGAGGTGGAAGCCATCTGTGTGTAGTCATGCCAGTCAACATGATATGTGAGTGGCTATTTAATGCTTCCTCCCTTGGGGCCGTCATTTTGGCATGACAGCAGTTGATTGGACAGCTTACATGTAAACCAGGTTCTTGGAAATGTATACCACCAGATTAACCATTGCTGGACTGAAATGGTACAAATGGTCCATTCTCAA
This sequence comes from Protopterus annectens, assembly GCF_019279795.1. Classification (NCBI taxonomy): domain Eukaryota; kingdom Metazoa; phylum Chordata; order Ceratodontiformes; family Protopteridae; genus Protopterus; species Protopterus annectens. The sequence continues at coordinate 1,399,644,854 of NC_056741.1, read as the reverse complement.
GAATTTTTGGAGAGGAGTGGGCTGGGTGATGCATGCTTGACAGCAGCATTGAAGACTAAAGGTAGGGGAGGGGAATACTCCTACATAGCTGCATTAAATGTAGCATTTTATTAGATGGCATTACAGATTTAACACTGGCAACTGATTACGCAAAAATAAATAAATAAAAAAAAGAAACTTTAAAATCAGAGCTGCTAAAAGAATGGCACCCTAGACAGTCTCCTGGATGATCTGTCTTTAATGGAAGTATGCGCTTACTGCAGCTAACATTACACAAAGATTAGAGCCAGAAGAGGTTACCACAGATAGCTCTTGAAAAACAGAATTATACAACTCCTGAAAAAAAGCTTCATACCCTAGGAGCTGATCAGTCCTTGACAGATTGACATTCAGTCATAGGTTCATAGGTGTTTACTAGGCTAAAATCCACAAGGGCCTTTTTAAGTCTAGCCATGCATCCCCCTGACAAGTTCTGGTACATTTCATAAATGTAATAAGGGCCTTGGGAGATGAAGCATTTACAGGCTGCCTGTGTCCATTAGAGACATAGGTGCCAAACCAGAGATGAATTTCCTGTTCGCCATTCAGTTACCCAAATTACACAAATTGGGTTAGTGAGAAACTCTGCTTCACATGGATGGGGAGCCTCTTCCAGAAATGGGGTAGTCTGTGGGATACATACCTGTCTCTCCAGTAGGTAATATTTATATCACAGGCAATATTTCAATCTTTAGAATGGGTAGTTCCATTGCTGTTTGTTTTGCACATGTGCAAAACATCAAGATGGAGTCTGACAATGCCTTGTATGCCAGGCATAGATCTCCCCTTAACAGCCTGTAGGAGGCAGAATACAGGGATAGGGCTTTGAGGCAGTCTGCATAGAACATGTTACTTATACCCTGTATTCTTTTCATGAGGAACCTCTGTGGACATTCCAGTTGTTGGATATGCCTGCTTAGGTACATACCAAAAGGGGCATTGTACTCAATGATAGGTCTGATGAATGCCGAATACAGTGGAACAATGACTTCCTTGGACCTAGATGCCATACCTTTGTTTATAAGTTGCACAGCATAGATTTATTTCCTCACTACTGTAACATGTGATGATCAAAGGCTAGATTACAGTCTATTTGTGTCCCCAAGTCCCTCACTATTGGGTCAACTCAAGAATGTTTTGCCATATGATAGTTATCAGGAATGGATGAAATTCCTGAAGGGTACTATTCATTTCTTGACATTTAGTTTTAGTCCATGGCTCTGACACCAGTTATTTGTTTGTGTCAACCCCTCCTGGAGAACATTTGTGTCAGTGTGAGATTCAATGACAGCTCCTATTTTTCAATCATCTGCAAATTTAGTCAGCTAGAGGCCATTGACATCGGCCTTGACTTCAGAGAAGTAAATGCAAAAAAGGAGAGTTCCCAGAACCGAACCTTGAGGGAGTCTGCTTGTGAGTGGCCTCTTTGTAGAAGTGGACTCCCAAATTCTAACATCCTGGGTCCTGTCTGTTAGCCAGGTGGCTATCCAGAAGGTGAAATAAGGGTTTATACCTAACCTCTTGACTTTGTCAACAATGCCTGAATGGGATATTGCATCAAATGCCTTGGTCAAGTCAAGGTAGGCAGTGTGAGCCATTTTCCCCTCATCCATTGCTTTGGTGACCTTTTCAAAGAAGTCCACATCAGGTTGAGTAGGTATGACCTGCCCTTAATGAAACCAGATTGGGTTGGGTCCAGTGTCTGGAGGTTTTCTATATCATTATTGATTGCTTCCATGATAATTCTTTCCATGGCTTTGCATATGAGACTAGTGAGATTTATGGGTCTGAAGTTTCCATGGTCTGTAGATGGCCCAACTTTATGCAGAGGGATGATTGTTGCAGTTTTCCATTCACGAGGCACGAAGCCTGTTTGGTGACATACCTCTCAACCTCTTAGTGTAAGAAACCTTGGCAAAGGCTGACAAAATGGAGGAACAAAGACACAAAAATAGGCACAGATTTCAAAAATTGCTCTTTTAAACTTAGAAAGTTACTAGAGTAACAGGGTCTATGTTAACATACATTTTCTGAATGATTTGATGTCTGAAACTCAAATCTATGTCATTATTTAGTACCTTAAGTCCTCAGATCATCCCAGTGATTTGCCAGAAAACCACAAATTTTATGAGAAACAAAACAAAATATAAGGCAAAAAATCTGGAAGTTTGAGAGATATGTTTGAGGCTACAGTAAAACAACAATTCCAGAGAATCTGATAGGTCATGTTTCATGCTATTTAGAAGGTATCCTGGAATATTGTCTGGGCCACTGATGCAGTGTTCTAGGCCTTAGAGAGAACATTAAAGATCTGTTTCCTAGTGATAACAGGGGAGCTATATTTGATTGTATTTACTGAGGGAAAGTTGGTGAGGGAAAGAGAGAGAGATAAAATTGGAGCTGAATTTGTCAGCCAGTAGGTTTGCTATGTCTGCTGGGTCAGTAGAGGTGGCTCCATTAACAATGAGATCTGCACACAATTTTGTATTGCCTTTGAGGTTGTAGACATAGCTAAAGAATGCCTTGTGGTTGTCCTTGGCCTGGGAGGTCAAATTTACCTCAAATTTGTCTTTGGTAACCATTATTTGTCCTCTGAGTTTGTTTAGTTTGAGGATAGTGCTTTTATCCTGCTGGATGCTGCACCTCCTAATTTCTACCATGATTTTCTTCCTTTTGTTATTCAGCTTATTGTTGTTGTGATTCCACTAGGGTAGCTTATTTTTTGAGTCAGTTCTGTACTTCATGGTGGGAACAGCTGCCTCTCTGCAGCTATTAACATGCTTGTATAAGGTTTCTATGAACAGTTGCATGTAGATAGCAGTGTTCTCACGGTTTATGGGTGCTTTAAATTTTGCCAGGTTATCACTCAATAGTAGGAAATTATCCTTAGAGTAGTTCCTGAATACTCCAGGGTTAGCTGGGGTTCCACGCTTCATTTTTTACTTCAAAGGAGACCATTTTGTGGTCTGAACTTACCAGAGAAGACATTACACTAGGGGATGTGCAGCATCCTCCCATATTAGTGAGGACAAGGTCCAGTATATTTGCACTCCTGGTTGGTGTATTGACAGTCTGGTCCAGGGAGTTTGTGTTTACAAAATCCAGGAATCTCTGTGCCTGTGGGTTTGGTGTCATATATGATTCCCAGTTAATAGTGGGGTAATTAAAGTCACCTATGAATCTGGTATTGGGTTGGATGGTGAGTGTTTCTAGAGTTTACAGTAAAATGTATAGATACTGGTGACTAATCCAGTGAAAATAGATGGCAAAAACGTATAAATGAATAAAATCCACTGGAACCACTGAAACACTAAATATACTGAGGCATGAAAGCTAAAATAAAAACAAATTTATCATGCAACTTTTCACAGTTTCACTTAAAAGCTTCTTCGGGCATATAAGGCAAGTCTAAAATAGCTTAAATGCCTAAATCAATTAAAACCAGTCACATGACAGATCAAACTTTGATTCAATTGTTGTAATAAAGGTTTTAAAGATACAGATTCATTTAAGCCCGGTGAAACATGAGCTTTTAGTCTCAGTATCCACTTATACTCCTCCAGTTCATTTTTTTTTGTATTGACTCACCTCCTCGTAATGAATCATCCAACTTAAATAAAATCATAAATTTAAAATACTGTGTGGCATCGAACTGTTCGATGTATTTATATAATGCTTTAGAATTTACCTTCCTATTGATCTGTAACAAATGGCTGCTAATACAATCTTTCAGTCTTCTGTTGGTTTTACCAACATAATATGCTGTGCAAGTTTGACACTTAGCTAGTCCAATGACCCGAGTGTGTGCGTAATGTGGTGGATCGTGGCCCCTGATAAGTATCTAATAGTGAATTTCTCCTTACTCAGCCTGATGAGAGGGACATCGGTGTGTCTCACAATGGAGTCTCCAATGACCATAATGTTGTATTGTGCGTTGGCTTGCCTTATGGGCTTAGTAGTAGAGGCTCCATGAGATGTGGCTGTATGTGTTGATGTGGGTGTTGTTTTGAAAGAGTGCATGCAGGGATGCTGAGGGTATTTTTATGTGTACTCCATCTAGGAGGTCATCAGGTTTTAGGAAAGTAACATTTAAATGCTTCAGCATATGTGGGTCTATGTATATGCTTTGAAATGTGTGTGATGGGTGCAGTGTGTGTACTTCTGACAACCCGATTGACATTAGGAGTGCTTATATGTGAGAATTTTGCCTCTAATGACATTGTGTAAATATATCTCTCACATACCATATCAGTTTGTCTGAGAATTAACTGGTTATCAGTAAACATGAGGCAATTTCTACATTGCATCAGGATGGCGGTAACCAAGGTACTGGGAAAGTTCATATCCATGGCAACAGACCCTTTTTTATTGATTAGATGGTTGGAGTGCGAATATAAAGTATCTGGTTTGCAACTCTAGGTGCAGTGCTTGTCACTGCAAACCAGTTGCCCTGTGTGCAACTAGGTATTTGTGGAATTTCAAGGGTGCTTTTATAGGAAAAATGTCAAGTCAGGATGTCTGTGTCTCTACAGGGCATGCCAAACACTTGAGGGGAAACTAATAAGTAGACCTAGATGTTTTATGGATGAAGTATTTAGGGAGATATTCTGAAATTAGGTTAGAAAGCAGCAAATCAGGCAGAACCTACTGAAAAAAAAGAATTAGCTTTGTCAAGAATGATGAAAAGAGGAGATTCGCCTGAATGGCTACTGCCTGGCTACTACTAGTGTTGGTCTCACCACAGCTTCATGCTGCTGGGATACAATGCTCCTTTGCTTCTTCTTTCACCAGAAGCAAAACATGAGCACTAATCCCAATATGGGAAACAGGCCACAGACTCTTTGGTGATCAACAGTCTTGTCCTAGATGACAAAATGGTCTGTAGGCTTGTTATAGCCTTTTTTCTGGTAGACGCCTTGAATAGCAACAAGGCCAATCAGGAAGGTCAAACACAGACATGCACCGCCCAAGCAAAAATCAATGCCTCTGCTTCTTCTCTCACCAGGCACAAACTATAAGTACAAATTCCAAGCTGGCACCTATGAAGCAGTTATTAGGCTTTCCAGTGATCAGCAGTTTCCAGGAAATATTGTCCCTGTGCTCCTTTTATCACCAGGAACTAAACAGAGACACTAATCCAGAATGTGGGCTCTTCAATAATTGATGGTCTTGGATTAGATGTTCCAGATTTTAAAGGTAAGATGGGAAAAAAGGCTTAATATCCTAATAGTTGCAGTATGCAGTAAGCAGCTAGATATGAAAGAGGGTGTAACTTAAGCTTTAGCTATCTAAGTGGATAACCACTAATTTTAAAAGATCAAGCTAGATTTTAAGGGGTTAGGCACTTTGTATTCTGGATGTATGGAATACAGTGGGCTGACCAGTAAATGTAAAGAGCTGAAAGGGAGTGATTTCACAAACTGATAATTTTGTGCTTACTCACAATAACCAATGAAAGAGTAGAGGGAAGGAAATATGTGGTCAAATTAACATAAGGAGCAGGTGTTCCTCAGTACTGAGCCTTATTACAGGCTGAAGGTGGCAGCAGTCAACTATCAGTCTGAAGTATGAGAACATTGGTTTTAGTCAGGTTCAGTCTCAACTAACTTGTCACTTTCTAGCTAAAGATGTCAGAGACAGAGACTTCCATAACTAATGAGGCATGATCTAGATGAGTGAAAGTGGACAGCAGATGAATATTTTCAATAAATATTGCAGCAGCCCATCATATACCATTTTTTGGCATCCATCAGGGTAGCACATTGGTCTGTAAACTGCAGCAAACTCAGGACTGAACCCTGCAGGTTCACAGCCCGGAAGAGTCAACACCAGAAGCTGCTTTGTGAAGTTGTGTGATCAGAGTAAGATAGGGCTGGTTTTCAGCTGATCTGTCAATTTGTTATGGTCTCTTTAGTTAGACACTGCAGAGAGCTCCAAGAGAACTGCAAAAGAACATAACTTTTGCCAGTAGCTCTGAAAAGATCATACAAAAGTGACACAACAGCCTCAGTACTGTTATGATGCCTAAAGCCAGAGTGAAAAGGGGCCAGAAGGTTCTGGTCTCCAGTTTAGATTTCAATTTGCACCAAAAATACATTCTCAGTAGTGGTACATATAATGGAATGCTTAGGGGCAGGTCAACAGATTTCACAGTCAACTGGACCAAAAGTTGCCTTCTTCTGGAAAAAAAAAATTCAGCAAGGGGGCACTGGTGTCCCTGCAAGACAGATGCAATAAACTCCTCTAAGAGAGAGGTTTCAAACCAGGTAGAAGATAAGAGTGCCCAGGTCCTTAACAAGCCTTGATGAGCAGAGTTCAGATTACATGTTGTGATAAAGCTAGTTTACTATACTTATGAATTCCTGGTACTTCACTTGGAATAATTTGACCAATAAAGGTCCAACCTTTTCTCCTTAGAGGAAGAGAAATTCAATTATCTTATTATTTGCTTCTCTTTCAGATGGTCCTTCTCTATCCTTTGGAAGGTCATTCTCCAGGATCATTTTCACAGAAACAGTTTGGCTGACAGAAATTGAGTTTCATCTGCTATGGTCGCTCTTTCAGCCAAGCCCCCAGTTAGTTCCTTGGGGGATTTCAATTCAGCATTAGATGCTACCTCTGGTCACAGTCTTCTCAAGCTTCAAATTTGCCTCTTAGATGCAGGCATTTCAGCTTGCAGTCCCCCCCCCTGTTAGTTCCACAGAGACCATCAAGCCACACCTACTCACCCAGCTGACTTGTTCATTCCCTCAGGAGGTGAAAGCCCATCATTCTTATTGCGGGTGACTCAGAGTAGCAGAGGTACTGCCATTATCCTTTGCAGGAATCAGGAATTTCCTGCTAAGCTTTTGCAATTTCCATTCTCATGTTCATTAACATGCTCAGGGTTTAGATGCACAATGAGGCTTTTTTTGGAGCATGTCACTTGCTTATATGAGTGGTATAACCTCTCAAAAGGATGCGTTATTCCTTGAAACAAATAATCCTATGTAGTCCCTGGTTTCTACTGGGGGTATTAAGGACATGCATTCTGGCACCACTCTCCTCCCAAGAGAATCGAGCAGCCATTGCTTTACACTGTAGTCCTCTTCCTCTCTAACTCCACCAATTCCTGGGCCACTAATCAAGCCACGGTGTCTGGGTTATCCCTGTGCATCATGGAGCTGGCTAGATTTGTAGTTTCTAAAAAAATGTATTGAAAAAACTTTTATTTGCCAGAAAGTGTTAAGATCACATCCCATGCCATAACTGGCAGTTAGTGCAGAAGCTTAATGCTATGAGCTGTTAATGAGTTACTGCCTGTGGTACAGGGTTTCATTCTCACAACCTTCATTTGTCTGCTGTGTGATCTTGTGCAAGTCACTTGACTGGACAGTGCTTTAGGGTCTTTGGGAATTTGGGCAAGGTTACTTAATGGACTCCAGGTCTACAGGTTTAGTAATTATCTAAGTGGAAGAAATTTCTATTTCGGGCAGGCTGAAAGCCTTTTTTTCTTACCCAGCAGATTTAATTTAATTTTATCTGTTTCTTTCTTAGAGATATACAGTGCTATTCTTGTCAGGTCCATATACTCCAATTTTACCTTTTGTATGACTCTGTACCTAGTGCTGGGTCTAGTACAAGGCTGTCTAGGCACCTGCACAAGACCTGGTGCTAGCGGGGGGGGGGGGGGGGTCATTAATCCAGCAACTCAAGCCCCATTAAATTATGTTACCAAGGTGAACATCAACACAAATGTTGTACAGTACAGTAAATGACACATGTTTTCCACTCCAGTCTCCTTTTCCCCATCTGAACCATTTCTCATAAATTACCACTTTGACTTGCCACCTCCATTTCTGTTTGAAATAATCACATCATATCATGCACACATGCATGCTTTGACCTTTTGCAGCTTGCATTAGGTCCAGTGGGGGTACCCAATTAGTAGCATTTTCCTTTTATTTTTTTTAAACTTTAATAGATACATAGATGTACTTTGTGGTACTCTGTTCCCTTTCAACTTCCTTTCTTTTTTTTTTTTTTTTGCAATTATAAGCCCAATCAATCCCAATTCCTGTACTCCCTTACTCCCTCACATCCCCATTAGTTGACATGTTCCCTCACCGACTGAGGTTACATCCTTATGCTGACACCTTTGCCATTGACTTATAAATTGAGTCAAGTGGCTAATTAAAAGGTACTTGTGGCGCAGGAATGGAACTGAAGTGCTATATCTGTGAAGTTGTTGCCTGCGATTTTGCAGAATGATTCTGATATTTTGGTCTGATTGTTCCACATTTGTAGTTTTATGAAAAAAAGGTTGATGTTTGCAGTCACTAATGTCAAACATTTGAATTTCACGTATCATGTCCTTTAGAAAATAAATGCATGATAATGTAAAACCTGTTGTTCAAGCAACTTTCTAAATGCATGAGAGAAATCAAGAGAAGTCCATCCCTGAATTTGAAATGTTATCATTTATTTTATTTTAGTTTTTTGCATTTGCCTCTGGTTCTTGAACTGAAAGTTTGATAGCTATGCATGCTGCAAGCTGGTCATTTTGTACTTTTTTTTTTTAACTGGGTGGCTTTTTTGATTGCTGTTCAAAAAGATATATCCAGGATGAGCAGACAGAGACAAGAGAGCCATCTGCCAACAGATGTTACATCTGTACCTCTAAGATGTCCCGGATTTTCAGGAACGGTATTGATTCTGGCTCACCAATAGTTTGCAGTAAATATATATGTTGCTAAGTTGATATTAATTTGGGAGTTACTTAAAACCAAAAAGTGCTGAGAAACTGTCATATGGTATTGTAGGTCAGGTAAGTTTGCAAAGACATTCTTACAGCAATGCACACTGAGGAAGAATCCCAAAGAATAGATTTGGAAGCAAATGAAGGCTAATTAATCTGGCATTCCTGTGTAAAGCTGTAAATAGTTGCAGCTGTTGGTGCAGTGTCTCACAGATTTGCTGTTGTCATACTGATTGTATCTCCGAAGATTACATTGATGTTTAATTTGGCCTTTTTGTTTTACCAGTTCTTCTTTGGCCTTTGTCTTGATCCAATGAGAACAGGATAGTGGCATTATTTTGTTTATTGCAAAACTACAGAGTTGTGATGTCAGTTGGAAGACTGATTGAATGACAACATGAAAAGGCAGTGGCAACTGGGATGGGGAGGGAAGATTGTTTATTGTAGAATTCAGTTTAGTATGTGAGTGGTACTTTTTCCCTTCACTAAACCATCACAGGTCTATTGAATTTTATTTAATATATTGAATTCAGCAGTTTAGCATTGAAAAGCTATCTGACAGACAAGACTGTGAATACTTTTCTTTGCATCTTGTATACTGATAATGATGAAACCAAGACAGTAAAGACAGTTTCAATATTTAGATTCTTAACCCATTTTTATACTATGAATGATTTTGCAATGTCAAATATTGATAAAGTTGTTCAGTATAACCAAGCAACAGTTCACCTATAAATCTGAGGGAGGGGTTTCTCCATTTTGTTGTATGTGGACCTTTCAATATGGTGTTTTCATATTATTTATAAAAGCCTCTTTTTCCGGATTGTTCAATGAGCACTGATAAGGTTAAGTGGCTTGTTTGGAAATCCACATTATGCAAACTGGAGAATAAACAATTCAAACCTAAGATTGTGGGATGATGCATGAATTGTTCCATACCGCTCAACTGCCCAGATTTTTGCAGAATGTCCAGATTTTTGCCTCATATTTTGGTCTGCTCCTCATAAAATCTGGGGTTTTCTGGCAAATCATTGACGATTGCAGTCACAAAATAATGATAAGCTTTTGAGTTACAGACTTTATACCCTTCAGGAAATGCATGCCAGTGCAAAAAATATTAATTTAAACAACTTTGTAAGATTATAAGGGTAATATTTAAAATCTGTCCCTGTTTTTGGGCCTTTGTCCCTGCATTATTTTAGCATTTGTGCAGCTTTCTTGTGCCAAGAGGTTGAGCGGTATGCTTATGACTCTATATGTGTTCCTACTGATAATGTTTATCTCCCACTTTACAATCAGCAGCAAGAAGGCCTATTTGTAAATCGTTGCTTTGTCATTTGTGAGTTGCAGTCCAGTGAATACTGTAGTGTGTGCTCTTTGGTTTCTCACACAACAACACCCCCAAACCCCCATTCAACATATAGCTATTCAGCCTAGTCCACATTCAAATGTTGTGGGTTATAGACTGGAGAAGGAAGAACACCTACTAGGTTAAAGGGTAGGCTTGTGTAATGTTATATTTTCCATTGGTAGCCTGCTAGCACCTCTGTTGAAAGAAGACCATGCAAATTTAGTAAGATATTTTCCCAAGATCAAACTCCCTCTCCATATTACTAATGCTTATTTACTTACTCCAAAGGACTGCACGGAGCCTGCCGTTGCACAATGGAGAATTTCATGGCATAGTATTGTCAGCCTTTAGTTTGTGCCAGCTTGGAACCAAGAAACACTGTTCAAGGGAACATTCAGAGCATGTTTTGTACCAACAAGGACCTAAGCAAATAATATAGGCTGTAGAAAAATGCTATGTGCTCACCCTTTTTGATTAAAGTTCCATTATTTTAGGCCACATTGCCCTCTGTTTCTGCTTATTACATTTTATGTTATTTGAAAGTAATTGTTATGAGTAGCTGGTCATTGTCATAAGAACACTGGTTGGTAAGGGGAGTGTGTTATAATAGGATTTAGTCCTCTTGATAGAATTAATTATTTATGCATGCAATAGCTTTCTAATCTTTTTGTAATAGAATATTTTGGTGTAGTTTTTTTTCTGTGCAAAATTTGAAATGAAAAAATGAGACAATCAATATCTCTGTAATCTTTGCAAATAGAACAGACAAAATAGTATGTACAGTCAGACATTTGAGCATTATTTTATGGTAATTTTATAAAAAAGAGAGAGATGGACACTTCTATCATTTTTAAAATGAGTAAAGGCTGATTACTACTTATTTGTTGAGAAGTTCTCTGCTTACATCCCCAAAGAAGAGAGAGTTGATGCCTTCAGTCAGCAAGGTACTTGGCCTCCATCCTCCAATCTACTTTAGACCTGGCAGCTTTTTCTTTTATGTTTTCGTCTGTTCTTGATGTACTCTGAAGGGAAAGAAGAATCCTTTCCTGAGGAACAGAGTCTTCTTCCTCTGATCTACATGATTTGAGATGGCAGAGGAAGAGAGAATGAACTTGGATATCTATATAAGAAATATTTCCATTTGTAATTTCATACCTATACTGTGATTAGACATCTAGTAAATATGACACACTATACCACCCATGACCTGTTATGTGCTGTAAATCTAAATGGCCTTTCTTCCCTTTCAGCATTCTTCTAAAGGATTCTGTTACACCAACAACAGAGAATGTTGTAAACTCCATCCACTCTATTAAGTGTGTGTGTGTGTGTGTGTGTGTGTGTGTGTGTGTGTGTGTGTGTGTGTGTGTGTGTGTGTGTGTGTGTGTGTGTGTGTGCCTGTAGGGGGGTGCTATTACTTCAGTAAGTTTTTGCAATTGTTGGTTAAATGAGAAAATATACTAAGCTATGTTTCTGTTTTTAGACTTGTTTGGCAGTTTATTCTGGGCTTTTGATGCTGACATCTTGGGATGCAATATGTCTGCTTTCTCATATAATCCTTTATGAAAATTTTAATCTTTGTTTTTGTGCAGTTTTGAATTATCAATCAGTAAGCAACTGCATATTAAAAAAAAAATCCAACCAGCACAATATGCTTACAGTATATCTCTGAGCTCATGTTATGATTATTTACTGTTCAGTTTCACCTAATCTGAAAAGTCCACCCTGAAGAATATGCTCACAGTATATCCCTGGGCTGGTCTTCTGATTCTGTACCATTCTGCCAGTCTTACTGAATATAGATAGATCAGAACTCCATAAAATGAGTAAGATATTGATGCCATGTAGACATATTTTATTTCTACAAGGAAATTTAAAAACAAATAGCTTATATGAAGCTTGAAATGTTTTGTTTGTTTGTGTCTTTCGGCTTTTCCCGGTTAGGGGTCGCCACAGTGGAACTCCGGTCCGCTAATGATTGGCAGTTGATTTTTACGTACCGGCTTGCCAGGCCTGATGCACAACCTTCAAAGAAGGTATGCCCATTCACGCATGTCTCCACACAGAAGACGCTCTAGCTGAGAATCGAACCGGACAGCGTCTTACTGTGAGGCGACAACGCTACCGCAGCACCACTACCGCGAATTAGTGGGCTCATGAAGCTTAAAATGTTATCTTTTACAAATACTGCAAGTTGGAATTCTGCTTATAAACTTGGTCTGAGGCAGAGTGAGAGAGCGTTTGGTTATCACTTCATAGCATTTAATGTGTCACTTGGTTGCACATCCTAATATGGTATTATTTACTTGTATGTATATTTATTTTGTTTACTGTTTATACAGCCATATTTGTTCTCCTGACTCACCTTACTCTTGCACATGCCTTATTTTGAGGAGCATTCCTCATTTTACGTTTGAACAAGTAAAAAAAAAAATGTACCTTGTAGTCCCACACTGAAAACGTCTGTCACTCATTAAGTGTTTAGAGTTTTTTTTAACTGATCCACATGGTACATATACTAAATCATACTAATTAATACATAATTCTAACATAAAGCATTTAATATCCTGTGAGCTTTGTCATTTAAATCGTTAGTTTTTCACATTTTGCTAATTGGTTCCACATTCTGGCAATGGAAGGTTGAAATGGATACTCATGCATAGGTTCATAGGAAGGTACTAGGCTATTGGCCCACCTACGTAAGCCTAGCCAACAAGGTTTCCTGGCTTACGCCACCCAAGAAAGTTATTTTCCTGTGCCACTGTCAAGCAGAGACACAGAAGTGATCCCCGGGGTGTATTTCCTATTTTCCATCCATTCATCAAGATTTTTCTTGAAGAGTGCTAATGAAGAACTTTGCTTGACATAGATGGGTAGCCTGTTCCAGGGTATGGGAAGTCTCTGGGACAGGAATCTATCTCTCCAGCATGTCCTGTTTATTGTGGTGACAAGGTTTAGGTCCCTAGAGCGTGTAGAGTGTGCATACTAACCCTAACCCAACATATTAACTTATGAAAACTCCTTTCCATGACAGAACCATTTCACTAGTTTCTCAAGCATGCACATAGATTTGCACCATCATACACAACACTAATACATAACCTAACATGACCCTTACTCTAAATCTAACTTTCTAACACATACACACACTCAAATGCATCCCTCAGCATTCTGTTGAGCAAATGGTCTTTGAGAAACTAACATACACACACCTAAATCTATACCCGTATAAAGCTTTTTCTTTAACCCTATCCTGAAATCTCTCTCTATTTCTCTCTCACACACAAGCATGGCAAAATCTATCTACTTGCCTAGCCCTTACGCTAGTCTAACCCTAAGCACAAAACATTTGTGTATATACATAAATCGATCCTGTTACTTAGCCCAAAAATAACTCTAAAAATCACACACACACACACACACACACACACACACACACACACACACACACACACACACACACACACACACACACACACCCACCCCTACTCATTTACCAGCAACACAAGTCTTCAAACTATTGGCTTTCAAAAAAGAAAGCTCTCTGTGAAAAACACTTTAAAAATATTTCCCAACCCAGAGATTGACTCCCTGCATATCTTTATTTAAAACATATTATTCATAATAATCTGGAAGTATACCAGATCACGGAGTGTTTTGTAGTGTTTTGTAGTCTTTGTACATATGAGAGAGACTGTTGAGAAATGGAAAAACTCAGGTGTGGACATTGTTTCCATTATGTTATAGGGCTTAATATAAACCTTTCCTGTTGAATCTGCATCTGTCCTGAGCAGTCTGTGGTGGCAAGTGCAGGACTTGCCTTTTCAAGCAGAGCAAATATGTTAATAAACTGGATTAATGGTAGTTTAATGCTACTTAAAAAAAAAAGTGATGTACTTTAACTTTACGCATCTCGTTCAGGGCTTTTTATTGTGAAACGTTTTTGGTAAATTAAACAGAAGCATTATCAGAGTTAAATTACAAGAAAAACTTTAATGACTGATAACTGTGGCTATTTTTGATATATATATATATATATATATATATATATATATATATATATATATATATATACACACACACACACACACACGCATATATATTTATAAACTTAAAACTTTGTGAGAAATAAGAAATTTGTACAGTACAGTTTTTACTGATTGTTTTTTCTGTGTGACCTTCTCACTCTTTGTTTTAGTTTGCTAGTTAGGATATTTTTCAGTCACCCTAATGGTAATGGACATCAGCTGGGTATAACAGCCCTGTGTTTCTTATGCTTAGTCATACACTCTGCTTGTGCTGTGCTGATGAGGTCATAACAAGGCTAAAATATGCATATTCACAGCTAGTGGGGTTTGGCTTTATTGGCCTGAAATTGCCAGGTGAAACAACTTAAAAAGAAATAAGTCATGGCCATTCAGAATCGCCAATTAGCTGAAACACCTGAAATTCATAAGGGTCATTTGCATATATCCCATGTGTCTCTGATACAAGAGGCTTGAGAGATCACTTAGTGGAAGTTCTAGCTTGGCTGGAGTTTTCATTTAGCTTATAAAGATTTTGAAGGGAGGAAACTTAATGAGACATCCCCATATCCCCAGATTTTCCTTGTCTACTAAAGATTCAAAAAATCTGATCCTACTCTCGATAGACCTGTTTTTATAACCAGGTTTTTTTTTTAAATGTTGTCACTTTCATTATTATAAGTTTAGAAAGTTCATAAGTTCACATACAATGTTCAGGCCCAAAGGCTGTTAATGAATACTGACTCATTCAGTTTTATGTCAAATACCCAGTTCCCTACCCAGTTATCAAGACTTCTGTTAAATTCGTTATGTCCTCTGACTTTTTAATATATAAAAGCAGTTTATTCTAAAGTCTTGCAATGTTTTGTGAGACTTAACTGTCTTTTTTGTCTTATTTAAGCTTACTATAAAATTATTACTTTTGTATCATTGAGTTATGGAGTTGGCATACAAATCTAGGCCCTAACATGCTTACAAGAAGTAATCATTCTACACCTTGTAAGCAAATATAAATTTCACTCCAAAGTAATGGTAACATATTGTACAGAGTTTCAAGGCCTCTCTTCCTTCATTGTAATCTAAGAATCGAATGGCTGACATCGATGTAACAGCCCTTTATACAAGTTCTGGAATGTTCAGTTGTGTAATGCTACTGATCTCATATTTTTTTTATAAAGCCTAAGAAGTATGTAATTATCTCTTACTGAAATATATTTAAGTAGTTTGGCCAGTTGTTACGTTACTTTAATTTTATTAATATGTATACTGAAAATTAAGTCTCAGCTAATACTAATTCCAAGATTTTTAAAAGACATAAATTCTAATTTTTTTTCAGTGAAACAGTAATGGCCCTGGTATCATCTTTTTACCAAATATTATGCAGTTACATTTTTCTGGACTTAATTTTAATCTCTTTATTTATATCCCATGTTTATATTTAATTTAACTAGGTATTGAAACTGTACAAGTCTATCTCTGTTTCAAGTATAGTACCAGTTTTGCAGTCATCTGCATATTTACTGACTGCACACTTAGTAATTTTGGGAACGTCTGATAAAACCAAAATAAGCAAAGTCAATCCAAAAACAGATGCCTATTATCACTTTGGAGGAGTATGTACCCTGAATAACCTCCTGCTGTGATCTTCCTGTCAGACAGTTCTTGAACCACTTGATATAGGGGTTAACTTGTAGTTTTAATGAACAATCACAGATAAAATTGTGAGACTTTGTCAAATGCCTTTGCTAGATTCAATTGCACCATGCTAACTCTCAGACTCTGATCAATAGCAAGAGATACAAAGTCATAAAATTCAGAAAGGTTAGTTAACATTCATCTTTATTTTACAAATTCATGCTGCCCAATATTTAAACCTATTACATCTATTTAATTTAATAAATCCAGTAGGCATTGTTCAAAGAACTTTTCTAATAAGGAGGTCAGACTTATTAGTCTGCATTTCCTTTACCACCTTTATAAATAGGGGAAATGTATAGTTCTAACAATATGGAAAATGTTAACAAGTTTGCAGCAGCCTCTTAAATATTTAAAAAAAGAGATGAAAGCAGGTCTGCCCGTATATTTTTAGTAATATAGAGGTAACATGGTCTGGACCCATGGAGTAGCTAGCTTTAATCTTGGAAAATGTATTTTCCAAAATCTTTGTAGTTATTAGTAAGAAATGTTCTTCATCTACTATGTTCCTTAAATGAAACTCTTTATCCAAATTGTAATCACAAGCTACTCAACTGAAAAGTTGTTGAATTCTTCAGCAGTTTTTAATGGTTAAGTGCAAAGTGTATTGTCAGCTAAGAGACACAGCTCACTGTTCTTTTTGGATTTTTTTCTAGAATTGCCATACCTATAATGATTTTTTTCTACTACTTGCGTCCTTTGCTAGATTCGTCTCAAATTTCACTTTTTTCTTGTCTAATTAAATTTTATTAAAATTTTAGATACATGGTTTACATTGGACTGATTCCTTTTAGTAGGACATTTCATAAATGTATTGAAAAATATTTTATCTTTCATGTTTTTCATGTACAGATTATATGAATTATAACTCCACCAATAAGGCAAATACTTTTTATTATTATTTGTTATGCCATATTTTACTGTGGGTTCCACTGAGGAAGTCAAGATTTGTTGTAATGTATTTGGTGGTATGACCAAGATAGTGTAAAGCAGATTTAAGTAGCCCTGTATCTTGTTGACAGGAATTTACTATCAAGCTTGATCCAGGCAGTATAAGAAGTGAAGGAAAATGTGTATTGTGTCTCGGGATCTAGTTATATTAGTTATATTAGTCAAAAATTAATAATTAAAAAAAAATCCTGTTAGAAGATATACTAACAGACCAACTGAAGTTTGCTAGTTTCCAAAACTACTGGCAATAGATCATACATATAAAGAAGGATTTTCAGAAGAATTTGTTATCCATACAACAAATATCCCTAAAATAGACAATTTTGATAAGAAGTCAGACTTTATACAAGAGAATGGTAACAAACAGTTTGAACTTCCAAAAACCTCGATCAAACAAGAAAATTCTGATACAAGAAGTATAGAACAAGCTTAAATGACACTGAGGGAAAACCAAATGAGCAAGAAAATGCCACTGAATTTTTACCATAAACAAAATAACTGGCTTCTGCATTAAATGGATGATTTAGAAATCTGGCAGAGAATAAGTAATTTAATAATGTATGGTATGCCACAGAAAATGACAGGAGAAAATATGATTAATTTCCTTACCAGTATAGAGAGAGCACATAGGTCTCTCACAAAATATCCAGATAAGGAAAGTCCCTTCCAGGATTATAACTCTTACATCTTACACCAATCAAGTGACTAAGCAGCTCACCCTACTATTCAGGCATGACCAAAGGGCAACTTCAGGTGCACTCTCTAGTCCAGCTGGTGAATCTGGGTATCCTGAGGCAATGTTACAACTGCCTCATGTACACAGACAACCCTCTCCTCCTTCCACAAAACACTAACATATGTGAGAGATGCAATTATACAGCCAAACTGGAAGCTAATCTGTCACCACCCAAGACTGGAACAGACAGTCAAGAGGAGAAGGTTAACACTTGCACCACAACTCCAGCCGCACACAGACCTACTAAAACAGCACTGGCAAAAAATACACATAAATACACAAAATCATACTCGGAGGCTCTAAATAAAAACCTGCAAAAACATCAGAGACGTCCAAAGCAGACATCCAAACAACCTGCATTTCCCATCACAAACCAGACAACACATAAAACGCAAAATCAGTGTGCCGCATACTCACAGCCCTTAAGGCGAAATAACATACCTAACACACTAGTAATAGGTGACTCTATAGTCAGGCACACTGACATCCCACTTACTAGGCTGGACAAGCAGAAAGTTACTGTTAGCTGCCTATTGGGAGCCAGAATCCGCCACATATCACAAGCACTCAGGTTACCCCAGAACAAGTACAAATATGACTCTGTCATTGTTCATGTTGGTGTGAATGACCTGAGACGTACCTCCCTGGACTACATGAAAAGAGACATGGAAGAGCTCTCTGATCATGTAGCCCAGGCTGGTATGACCCTGACCCTGAGTAGCATCCTGTCCTCACCAAGAGTGATACCATGGTATAAAGAAAAAATGATCAATTTCAACAACTGGCTAAGCTTCTGGTGTCATTCACAGGGGATCCAGTGTCTGTCAGCCTGGGACAACATGCTCGACAAGCCGTGTTGCTTCGCAAGAGACGGCTTGCACCTGTCACCTCTAGGCTTTCGAATACTGCCTAAGGCTCTTGCTGCCCCCATAGTGCCTTTTTTCGGCAAGGCTCAAAAGTCAAACCCACCTCCATAAACAGCACAATTAACAAAAAACTGAGGGTTATGCTGCTCAACGCCAGGAGTTTAAAGCTCAAAATGCATGTGCTCTAAGCACTCCTCAGTATGGAGAATGTCGACATCTGTGCAGTAACTAAAACCTGGTTCAAGGCTCCAGAGAGCACCCCAGCTCTACTGGGCTATAACTCATACCATACATTTCGGCCACAGAACATGGACCGAAACACAAAAGGAGGGGGTGTATCCATATTCATCAAGGATACCTACACCTCCAGGTTAGTGGCACAGCATGATACCTCTGAGATCATCCATGTGCAACTAACATCAGGCAAATCTGCAATGCAAATTGTGGCCTGCCTGCTACAGATCACCCTCCATAACCCAGGACCACCACTCCACCTTTCTGGAGACACTGGAAAACATGAAGGTCCTACCAAATACCCTGATATTGGGCAATTTCAATTACCCTACCATTCACTGTGAAAACTACTTGAGTGCAAATTCCCAGGTCCAGTGCTTCCTGGAATTCATCAACTCAAATGCCCTGGATCAGCTGGTAAACTCCCCTACCAGAGGTGAAAACATATTGGACCTGGTCATCACCAACATGGGCGACAGGTGTTCCACACTGGAGGTCAACCCGTCACTGGTTAGATCAGACCTTATACTAATCACCATGGATGTCCACACTCCACCACCACCCTCAACTAAGGAAACCACAGTAAAAAACTTTTCTAAAGCAAATTTCACCTTACTTAAGACAAGAGGTGGTAAGTTTCACAGCCCCCACGGTAAAGGATAACGCTGCCCAAGATGCAGAAACCTTTACAAATGCACTCTATGAGCACCTACAAGGAGGCATGGATCATGCCATCTCTAGCAAAACCAAGACTCACTCCTCTAAGAGAATGAAACCAGTTTGGTGGACCTCTGCAATAAACAGGCTATACAATAGAAGGAGGAAACTAGTTCAGAAAAAAAGCAAATCCTAAGAAGGAAAGACATCCCCGATCAGTATCAGTAAGAAACTGAGGTCCCTCATGAAATCATCCAAGGCTAACTTTGAAAAAGAAATAGCCAAGGATTCAAAAGATAACCACAAAGCCTTCTTTAGCTATGTTAAGAATCTAAGTGGCAACTTGCAGATATGCACTGAACTAGTGCAAAATAGCACAAAATATACTGAACCTACTGATATTGCCAACATCCTGGCAGATAGATTCAGTGCAAACTTCACCCCCACTCACCTCCAAAAAGGCCCACAACAATACCAGAAAAGTGTAATGTCCCAAAAATCACAGCCGCGCAGGTGAAAACAGCCCTTTCAAAAGCCAAAAACACAGCATCAATGGGACCAGATGGTGTCCCAGGCTGCGTCTTGCACAAACTACAGAAGGAACTAACCCTCCACCTAAACACGCTGTTCAACCTCAACCTCTCCACAGGCTACGTGCCCATAGAATGGTGCACAGCAATGGTTATTCCTCTCCACAAAGGAGGGGCCACAACTGACCCTGGTAACTATCGTCCCATAAGCCCGACTAGCCTGGTCTGCAAGGCTATGGAGCGCATCATCATGGAACTCATTAACAAAGACATTGGGAACCTCCAAACACTTGACCTGACCCAGTTCGGCTTTGTTAAAGGCAGATCATGCCTACTAAACCTGGTTTATTTCTTCGAGACAGTCACCAAGGCCATAGATGAGGGAAAGGTGGTTCACACAGCCTACCTTGACCTCGCCAAGGCTTTTGACACCAGTCCCCACTCGGGTATTACAGAAAAACTCACCAGCCTGAACATAAACCCCTACATCATGAGATGGGTTGCCAACTGGCTTGCAGGCAGAACTCACACGGTAAGAATAGCGGGCTCCAGGTCTGACTCTAAACCAGTCACAAGTGGTGTCCCACAAGGCTCGGTCCTGGGACCCCTACTGTTCGGCATATACTTCTCAGAAGTACAGGCAAACACAGGAAGACTATGGCTAACCAAGTTCGCCGATGACTGCAAACTGGGAGCCATAATTGATTCTTCATGCTGACACGGACATCCTCTAAAAGGGCCTTACTGAGACGGACACCTGGTGTCAAAGTCATGGCCTCAAGCTAAATGCCAAAAATGCATAGTCATCCTGTTTGGGAAAAACAAAACACCCACAAATTACCACATAGGTGGCAGCCCCCTTAACACAGAAGAGTTAATAAGAGATCTGGGGACCCAGGTAGATAGTAATCTCTCCTTTGACAATCATATTGCCAAAGTAGTTAGGAAATCCTTCTATGTGGCCCATTTACTTACTAAAGGGTTTGCATCTAGAAATAAAGAGGTTATAATGCTCCTCTACTCATCAATCATTAGACCCATCATAGACTACTTTGCCCCATTTGGTCTGTACCTCACAAGACACTTCCAAGAGCTGGAAAGACCACAAAAGTACCTCACCAAGAGGATTACTGGTCTCAAACATATGAACTATGCAGCCTGACTGAAAAAACTCTGGCTGTACTCAGTGGCATATCACTTACTCAGAGGTGATCTCTGCCTGACTTACAAAGCCATGTCCAACTCAGAATTGATGGACATGCTCCACCTAAAGAAATCCAAGTCACTGTGAGCCACGTGCTCTAGTGAGCTAAACCTCACCACAACAATAAATAGAACATGCTGGAGGGATAGATTCCTGTCACAGAGACTCCCCATGCTTTGGAACAAAATTCCAAATTACATCAGGCAGAGCCCCTCACTAACACTCTTCAAGAGAAACCTTGACAAGTGGATGGGTAACAGAAAATACACCCCTGGGATCACTTCATTGGCTCTGCTTGACAGAGGATCAGTTAATTAATCAGTGGGGCAGCCAAAGTCGACACACTCTGGTTATGCTTATAAATGCCCTCGGGCAGATAGCCTAGTACCTACCTATGAACCTATGAACCTATTTATCTCCAATCTAGATAAATAACATTATTAGAACTTTCTGGGCAAATTTGTATCTGAAAATTGGTAGTTCTGTCATCAACTTTGATAATAACTATTAACTGAAAGTAACAGAAAAAAGGAAGGCTTACTTACTATCAGAAATGTTCCTGAAATGTGGTATTAAGTGCTACATTTTATTTCCAGCAAGATTAGTTAGCTTTTTAATCAAAAGGAACAAGTACTTTTGACTCTTTAGAAAATGCAAATTTCCTTTTTTAAATCCAAAAAGATCAGCAGTCTTCCAAAGAAATGGAATGGAGCCATATAATTGACGAGACAATCTGAGAGTCCTGGATGGAAGACTGTTCTAACTAAAAATAAAAAGACTCATGAAATAGAATATTACTACAATGGACTAATCTGTTTATTTGAATAAAGTTTTGTCTACTCAGTAATATAGATATGGAAACTACATCCAAGACTGTTACTTCCGGATTTCAGTGTGAAATTATTATACATTTGCTGTGATGATTTAAGATACAGGTCTTGAGAATAAATACTAATTCCTTTTAGTAGTCGTCTTAAGTAAAATATAGCTTTTCAAACTGTATTCTACATAGTCTTAGGAGAAGAAAACTATATATCACATATTTGCTCCGATTTCAAAACACTTACTCCAGTGTAAGTCTGCTTTATAGATAGGTCCTACCCTGGAGTAAGTCACTTACATAGAGTGCACGTCTTTTGGAATCAGGCCTGTTGTTTGATAAGCTCTGCCTCAGGTACGTCTTCTCATTTGTTTTCACATATTTTAATTTATGCACATAAACTTTAGTCTAAGATGCATGCTACTTCATTCACATGTAAAATGTTTGAACACTGGCTCTAGATGAAGATCACTGCTTATATGACACTGACTCCATGTGCAAAAATGAGAAAAAGGGAGTTGTGAATGGGTGGATTTATATTCAGCATTTTTAGCATATTCTGTCATGCAGAAATATAGTGTTTCATGGTCATTTATGTTTTTTCTTTTAAAAATATAATATTACAGTTATCATACTTTTATTTTGCGAATATTCAACATGTAAATTGACTTATTAATATTCATTTTCACTGTTTTGGCAGTTTTCTGTTTGTCTCTGAAAAAGATTTTTACAAAGCTTGAGCTTCATCACTTGTTTAAGCAATAAAAGTCTGTTTAGTATTTTCTGAAAAGCTTGAGTCTAAAAAACAGTAAGTTGTGGTATTGCTCTTTGATTTTGCAGAGTACAATAGAAGGTGCTTCCAGGGCTGTGCAGTATGCTTGGTAGCTGGACAGCTGATCTGAGGAAAAGCAGTGAGTTTACATGTTTTATATACTTTTTTCTTTAAGTGGAGATCATTATATGTCATAAAATATGTTTAGAAATAATTTTTTTACTTGTAGAAATACGTTCCTCCTAGTATAGTAAACACTGTTAGGTGACAGAAGGCAATGCAAACAGTATAGTAGGCATCCTTTGATCCCAAGGGATTATGGGTTTGTGCCCCTGTTGGACTGATTTGAGCAGCATCTTCTGTGGCTGTGCAGTCTAATCCAGGAGTGTCAGTCCTTTCTGCATTCTGAGCAGCTGTAAGTAGATGTCAGTCTGGTATCACAGACACGGATCTTCCTGAGATCCTCTGCTCTCCTTGCCAAGTGGTTTCATATATAGCGAGGGCTACCTTCACTTCATGTTTCCAGGCATACTTGTTTGAGGTAAGAGAATGCCAGGTGTTTGCACTGATGAAGAGAATGCTGAGGTCATGCTTACATAAGTACTTGTAGCACAATTTGGGTTATCCTTTCGGCCTCTTTTCAGAGTCTAGCTCTCCAAAAATGAGGTCTTTCTGTATTCAGCCATCCATCATGTGTGAGACATGACCCAACCAGAGCATGCATCTCTCTTTCAGGAGGGTAAACATGGAGGTGGTGCCCATCCTCTGGAGCACTGTGCTGTTGTGGATCTTGTCCTGCCATGAGTTACCAAGTATGTGCCTAAGGCAGCGCATATGGAATACATTGAGCTGCTGCTTGTGTTTTGACTGTAAAGTCCATATTTCACTAGCATACAGTGATGTGCTCAAACACTGGCTGTGTAAACCTGCATCTTGATGTGCACAGTGAGCTTATCATTAGCCTGTGCTCTCTTCATCAGCCTGGAAAACATTCTGACGGCTTTCCCAGTGTGATTGTTAACCTCACTATTAAGCAACTTGTCCAATTTCGTCAAGTCTAAGTACATAAACTCATGAATGACCTCCATCTCATAGTCACTCACCCTGATAGATGGCTCATTGTCCACATTTTGGCCTATTACCTGGGTCTTCTTTAGGCTGATTGTGAGGCCAAATTCCATATATGCATCTACAAAGCAAGTCATGAGTGACTGAAGTTCCTGCTGAATGTGAGCAGCAATAGCTGCATCATTACCAAACAGGAACTCCCTTAGATGCTTCCTAAGCACCCTGGTCTTCATTCTAAGCTTCGATAGTTTGAAAGGTTGCTGTCCATTCTAGTTTGAAGAAAGATACCCTCTGTAGGGTTCAGAAAGCATCTTTTGACAGAATTGAAAAGAACATACCAAGCAATATTGGAGCCAGTACACACTCCTGCTTCACTCCACTGAGAATCTCAAAAAGTTTGGATGTGGATCCATCATACATGATGGTCCCCTTAAAGGCTCTGATACTGCTAAGGAGTGTTGGTGGACAGCTGATCTTTGTCAGAATCATGAACAAACCTTTGTTAGTGACAAAGTTGAATGCCTTGGTCAGATCAATGAAAGCAATATGCAGATGTTTGTTTTGCTCCTTGCACTTTTCTTGTAGTTGCCTAACAGAGAAAACCAAGTCTGTGGTAGTCTGTTCAGCTCTGAACCTACACTGGGACTTGGGGAAAACTGTCTCTGCAAGAATGTGGATCCTCTTCAAGACAACATGTGCAAACAGCTTCCTCAGGGTACTGAGAAGGGAGATGCTGTGATAGTGTTGCTACAGTCACTTTTGTCACCCTTGTTCTTATAGATAGTAATTATGTTAGCATACTTCAAATCTTGCAGTACGCTGCTTCTCTCCTGCATTGGCAAAGTATTGCATGTAGCTCTGAGATTAGGGTACTATTGGCACATTTAAGGATTTCTGAGAAAATACCATCTTTCTTGTGCTTTTCTGGAGGAGAGTGCTTTTAGTGCATTGTTGAGTTCCTCCAAGGTGGACTCAGCTTCGAGTTCAGTCATAGTTGGCAGAGGCTCAATGACGTTCAGGGCTCTCTCTGTAACTATGATGTTCTCTGTTGTACAGCTGCTAGTAGTGTTCCACCCAGCATTCCATCTGCTTGGTTCTCTCCTTCAAGACATCACCTGTGGCCAACTTAAGTAGGGTGATCTTCCTTTGTGATGGACTGATGGTTTGCTTGATCCCATTGTACATTCTTTGCATGTTACCAATATCTGCACCCTGGTGAATCTTGAAGCAAAGTTGGAGCCAATAATTATTTGCACACCACTGAGCTACCTGCTGCATCTGACTCCAAGCATACTGGAGTGCCTTCAAGTTCTCCTCATTGGGAGAGGACCTGTATGCAGCCAGTAACTGTCTCTTCTTCTCAGTCAGGGGTGCCAGTACTTCAGTGTGGACTTCAAACCAATCAGCATATTTGACTGTCTTCTTCCCAGAGATAAACATCACAGTGTTATAGATAGCATTCTGTAGTTTTTCACCATCTTTTGCTGATGTCAATGCCATCTGAGTGGGCCAAGACCTCTTCATGTGCTTAGACAAACTTGTGTACTTTTGAAGTGTCATAAGTCTTGCCTATGTCAATGCATGGCCTCCCTTCCTTTTTAGAGTGAAAGAACCTTCACAGCTAGATGCTCACTTTACTATACATGAGCAAGTGGTTGTTATCATAGTCTACGCTGTGGTAACTGCACGTTACCCTGACACTACCTAAGCTGCTGCATTTGGAGTAGATGAGGTTAAGCTGGTGCCAATGTTTCAGTCTTGGGTGTTGCCACAAAACATTGTTCTGGGGCCTGACCTTGAAGAAGGTGCTGGCTATGCAAAGGTTATATTGGAAACAAAGTTCAAGGAGACACTGTCCATTTTCATTCTGCTTTCCTGTTCCAAACTGTCCCAGACAGGATGGCCAGCTGTGATGGTCATTGATAAATGTGGCACTAAAGTCGCCAAGAATGAATAGTGGTTCTTGGAAAGGGACCTCACTGATTGCAGCACTAAAGTTCATCATAGAACTACTTGTCCTTGATGTCCTGGGTAGAAGTTAAAGCAGGCACATAGACGCTGAAGATGCTGACCATGGCCACTGGTGTTTGTAGCTTGATTTTCAGTATTCTCTTATTTCCCACACGTGGTGTTATGATGGAGCCAACAAGGTTGTTTCTGGTTGTGAAACCAACACCTGAGACATCTAATGTTTGGCAGCCTTGTTTCCTGGAGAGCCACAATGTCCATCTGCAATCTGCTCAGGTCGATCTTTATGACTGCTGTCTTCTGAGCATCACTGATGTACTCTAGATCTTCCATAAGGCCTGGAGTCATCATCATTATGTTCCATGTAACTGGCCTAAAGGCTGGTTTATTTTGTTGCTTTTTTTCTTTTTCCAGGTGTATTGTTAATGATCCACCTGTTGGGGGATTCCCTAAGTCCCACACACCCAGCGGAACAAGTGGACTGTGGCAATGCAGCACCTATTTGGCTGGAGGCTACCCAGTGAGATCAGAGTATCTCTTCCACCATTGGAAGCAGACCCTGATGCCTCACTCTACACCATTTGAGTGCATTGGTTTAATTGCAGTAACTGCTGCTTCCCTTGTGTCACTACTCACTAAGTGATGCCTGAGTGTCCTCTTCAGGGCACAGACCTGGGCGAGTGAATTTTACGAAACAACTGATGCCCAGCAGCAGGTTCCCACTCTCCACACCACTGATGTAATCCAAGGGGAAAGGCAAGGCCAGTACAACTTAGGATCAGTGTCATCACAAAAGCTGCCAAAGAGACGTTGAGTACAACCTCAAACTGCCTTAAGGGCACCACCGCCCGATTTTTTCTTGGGGTTTACTCATGAAGCCTTCATCATGATTAGATACTGCCACAAGGCAGTGGAGGTTTTAAATCAGAGTTTACCTTCTCCTAGGTGAGATGCCTTCTCATGCTAATGAGTCTCACTTGCTTGAAGGAACTGTTTTTATGGTGCCAGCCACCTGCTTTTGCCCCTTTTCCTGTCAGTACAAATGATTTCACTAGGCTTAGAAACTAACCAACATGTGAAGGCAAGGAGCTGAGCTTGGGTTATCAGAGGCTATTAGAGAGACATGCCACTGAAGAATTTTATAGATAGTGGGAGGTTTTCCCTACTACCACCCCTGGATATGACAACCTTTGAAACCAAGCTGTATAGTATATGTAATACAAAACGGGCTGAACATTTTTTTTTTCTGTTGAAGGAAGATACACACATTAATAGTCTTATATAAATTACAGAGAAATCTAAATTATGATGGGGAAAGAAGTATCTGAGTGATGTTTTAAAATATACATTATTATTATTACATGTATGCAACTATTTGATCCGATGTTGTCTATTTTCATCTAATTCAATGTATGGGTTGCCATATCCAGTCAGATCCGACCTTGGCACGTTACAACAGTGTATTGGATCTGACAGCTCTGACTCATCTACACACAATTCTCTCCTCTTAGCTGATTTACCAAATATCCAATTTGTTGTCTGTTCAACCAGACATCTCCTCTGAGAGCTCCAGTGCATTCATGATAAGTGAAAACTATTTTGGCAACATTTTTTTATTCTTAACTTTCTGTAATTCTTGTTGAATAGCTGTTAGGTTTCAGTTAGCGTTAGGATTAGTGTAGATAGGATTTTTAAGACAGTTAGATAGTCTTTTTCAAGTTTATTAAGTGTGCTGTGCTAGAACTTTCTAGTAGGACTTACATACATATTTTATATATCTATAGAGTTGAGAGAAAGCAAACCTTTAGATAGTTTATATAGTTTGAAATAGTTTTTTCATATATAGTCCCCTTTTCCAGTGTGTCTCTTTCTATGACTACTTTAATTACTTTTTATAGTATAGAGTGTGAAGTTTGTTATTGGAGTAATTTTCTTGGTGGGGGTGGAGGGGGTCTAAACAGAGAGATGATCAAATCAGCAAGCAAAGGAGAGTAGTATTGTTTGAACTGAATTCATTCTCAAGTCTTGGTGAGTACCTTCACGAGGTGGACCCTGTTTTTACAAAATCTCACCAGGACAACACTGATATATAGACTGTATTTTATATAGCATATATCATGGACAGAAGTAGGTTAAAAAACAAAGAAGATAGCTGGGTGCTGGGATCCCAGGATAAAAAAGTGCCCAATCCTGGTATGTGCACTGGTACCAGGACAAGAAAAAAAATGACAGTGTAGAATCCTCAAGACATGGAAACATTCCTACAACGAGGTTAGGCCAGGCTCAGGGGGTGGATGCCCCCCATTGTAGAAGGAACTAGTAGTCCACAAAAAAAAAATCACAAAAGCTGACAGGCCAAGAAAGAGCCATAAAGATGATATAGTTGCTATTCATGATAAGAAATAAATTGTATATTTTTACTATTATTCAAGAAGCCCAGAATTTCCAGACAGATGATACACAAAAAGATTGAGAGAAATTAGAGGAAAGAAAAATACTTGAAAAATAAACTGTCAAAAGCTTCAAATATAAATTTGTGCTCATTAATACAATAGATTCATGAAAACATTATATAGATCAAGAAACTGTGTGCTGTTTGGAAAAAGAAGTGACTGAGGAAGTGCAGAATTAGTAAAAACAAAATCTAGAGATTTTTGCAAGGTAAAAAAAGAAATATGGACATGAGAAAGAAAGAGACATCTGATATTGTGGAATACTTGCACAATGGAAAAAGCCAGATTAATTAATACAAATAAAGCAGCTCCAAAGATATTTGAAGAGAAAGACACTTAGATATGGAACATTTCCCAATACAAAAAATAAGATCACAAAGGGGAATATATAACAGAAGATTAGTGAAGCAGAAGTAAAAAAAAAAATAATAGCTGAAGTTATGGAATACCTGTGAAGTGAAGGATTTACTGTAGAAAGCCTAAGATAGTTTATGTAGTGGCATGATGGAATAATGAGTCCCCCAAGTAAGGAGAATCATGAGGAGCTGGAGATATCTGAAGAAGAAATATGGACACGGGAAAGAAAAACGGATTTAATATGGTGCAATATTTATGTAAAAGAGAAAGCAAAACTAATCAATACAAAAAAATCACCAGCAAAGATATTTGAAGAGAAATTCAGGCAAAGGCATCCAGAAATGGAACATTTTACAATACATAAAATAAGAAAACAAATGGGGGAAAGTAGAAAAGAAGATTATTAATGGAAAAGTTAAAGAAATAAAAACTGAAGTCATGGATTACCTGTGAAGTGAAGGATTTAGTGTAGAAAATATATCTCTGATAACATCAGCATGATAGAATAATGAATCCCCAAATTAAGGAGAAAGCAGTGGAGCAGGAAGCATCTGATTGGTTGTCATATGAAGATACTTTGGAGCCTCCAGCAGGAAGCCAGTACTAAAGTTCAGTTGGAGTTGCAAAGCAAGGGAAAGAACAGAAAACTGTTGTGGAGTGATAGGCCAGTGAGTTATGAAAGAGCAATGGATGACACAGGGTGAAGTTGAATGGAATATGGCCTAGGAAAATTTTCAGGAACCTTCTGTAGAATGCCCGCAGGAAATGGTTTTGAAGTTAGGTTAGTTTTGAAGAAAATGATCTAAAGGAAGAATTGCTTGATTTAATAGAGATGTAGCAACATATTAAGATTGATGAAAGAAATAGACTAGAGAAAGTCAATAAGACCCAACATGTTAGAAGTTTGATAAAACAAATGAACACAGTAATCAAACCCGTTCAAAGAAATGAATGTGATATAAAAGAAGTAAATAGGATATATTATTGTGTGGCTAAATTAGTAACATAAAGTCTTACCTCAAAAACACAGGGCAGTAATGGAATGGAAGGGGAGAAATTAAATGCCATCATGGAAGTATCAAATAAAGAAAACTATAAAGCAACTAAGACAAGAAGTGTCACCTTTAGAACAGTAAAGAAGAGGGAACAGATCAACAAAAATACTGAGAAAGTTAGATCTGATAAAAGCAATGTACAGTTTCAGAACAGACCAGGATCTAATGTACACATTTGCAAATAATAAGCTAAAGATATCAGCACAGGCAGAAACCTTAGAAGATATGTAAATACATATAAAGGAAAAATGCAAAATAAGCAATTTATTGATGACCCAAAACAGTTTTATAGAGAATTTAGAAACAAGGCAAAAGGAATACAAAAACTACCAAAAAAGAACAGACAGACACATTTTTGGAGAAGTACCTATGAAGATCCTGTGGAACATAACAACGATGCTGAATGGACAAAAGAAGTAAAAGAAAGAAGAAGAAATTCAAAGGTACAGGATATGAAATGGGGTGAAGTAATGGCCAGTGAAACTGAAACAAAATTAAGAAAAGCTCCTAACTGGAAAACCCCAGGCCCAGATGCAGTACTTAAATTTTGGCTAACCATGAAGATTTTATCAGTGAGTAAGAAATATTTATATGCACACCCTGAACAGACACCAACCTGGTTAACAACAGGAAAAATGATACTCCTCCTTAAGAATGAACCTACAAGATATCCTAAAAACTATAGGCTAATAACCTTATTTCCAGCAATGTATAAACTATACAATGGAATTGATGCTGACAGAGTTTGTAGTCATTTAGAAGAAAAATCATAGCAACAGAAATAGAACAAAAGGGTAACAAAAGAAAGTCATATGGAACAAAGGATCATTTGCTGTTAAATAAAAAAAGCATTTGGCAGAATCCCACATTCATGGGTAAAAGAGTGCTTACAAATGTATAAGATACACACTACATTGATCAATTACATTACACTGACTATGAAACAATGGAAAACCACTTTGCAGTTAAGCCATGATAAAGGACATTTTTTTATCTCAGGGATAAAAATTCAAAGGGGGCTATTCCATGGTGACTCTGTCAGCTGCTCCTTTGTATTGCCCTTAACACATTAAGCTATCTACTAAACAGATTAGGTCATGGCTGCAGTTTGGCTGCCAGAAAACAACAAAGTGTAAAGACCTATGATTTTCTTTTTGTGGATGATTTAAAACTCTATATTTCATCAGATGAGGAACTGAAGGCACAACCGCAAGTAGTCAAAACTTTCTCACATAATAGAAGATTGTCATTTGGTCTTGATAAATGTGCAAAAGCAACCTTTACAGCAGTAAAGCTGTATCACAAAGAAAATATCAATCTGGGACAAGAATGTGATATAAAAGAACCTGAGCAAGAGCGAGTGTATAAATATTTATGAATTTATGAAAGATCAACAATAGAACATGAACAAATGTGAATAAAACTTAGTAAGGAATATTTTAGAAGACTAAAATTAATACTGAAAACCACTCTGACATCTAGGAAGAAAGTCCAAGCTATGAACCAATTTGCTCTTCCTGTTCTAACTTACAGTTTTAGGATGACTGACTGACCTCAAAAGGTGCTGGATCAGTTGGACAGGAAAACAAGACAAATGCTTCATTCTTATCAAATGATTAATAAAAATCACTGTACACCAAGATTATATGTTCCATGTTCTGAAGCAGGTATGGCCCTCCTCCAAACTGATTATATGTATAGATCTGCAATCATAGGACTGCATACATATTTGTTGACCTTGCAAGACCCAAACATAGAAAAAGTTTTAAAACATGAAGAGAACAAGTCTAAGATGACTTCCCTGGTTACATTAGTAAAAACATATAGATGGGAAGTGGGAATGGAAATCAAACCAGAAGAAGGTAAAACTCGGGCAGAAACTAAATGTGCCAAAAAAAAAGAATATAAGGTGAAGGATCAGATGAGAAGGCAAGAAATATGGAAAATGCATAAATATAGTTGCAAGTACAGAAAACTCCTGGAATAACCTCATGCTAATGAGGATTTAACACAGGAATGGTTAGGAAGAGGTGAATTTAAATCACAAGAGAAAGGATTAATATTGGCAGCCCAGAACAGTGGACTACATACATGGTGGTTTAAAAAATACATTGAATGTGTCAGAGAAACATACAATTGCAGGTTTTGTAAAAACAGAATTGGAAACAGTCACACATTTTTTTACTGGGTGTGATATACAAATGGCAGAAGGCCTGTATACTAAAATGCATAATAACATGGCAAGACTGTTGCATTGGGTATTGTGCAAACATTATAATATTGAAGTAGCTGAGAAGCATTGGAAACATGCGACAAAAAGCATTATAGAAAATGATGAAGTTTATATCACATGGGCTCACCCAATACCAACAGTTCAAAAATAGATGTAGGAAAAGAAGACAAAAGTAGTATTGGTCATTGAAATTGCTACACCCAGTTATTGCAGTGTTTTATGTACAGAGAGACGCAAAGTTATAAAATACTAGGATGTGCAGGCAGAAACCAGGCCAATGTAGAAAAAGGATACCCAGACAGTTCCAACAGTAGTAGTAGCAATATATATCATAAAAAAGAATTTATGGTCATATTTAGATATGTTACCAATACATATAACTCTATAAGAATTGCAGGAGTAGTCAATTATGGGCATATTGAGGTGATGCGAAGAACACTTTTGGCTAACATCAAAGATTGAAACAATAATAATTTCATGAACTTTAATCATACTTTGACTTAGGGATGGGGTCCATTCCTGTCATGGTATTACAAACCCGAAAGTCTTGGAGAAATTAAAAAACAAAAAAATTACACCAATAACAAACTTTACATATAAACAATTATTAAAGTAGTTATAGAATGAAACACACTGGAAAAGTAGGTATTGCTGAAAGGAAGTGGAGGTTTTAAATTAGAGTTTACTTTCTCCTAGGTGGACTGCCCTCTCAGGCTGATGAGCCTTATCTGCCCAAAGCAACTGGTTTTAAGGCACTGGTCACCTGCCTTTGCCCCTTCTCCTGTCTGTACAAATGGTTTCATCAGGCTTAGAAATTAAGCCACATGTGAAGGCCAGGAGCTGAACATGGGTTATCAGAGGCAATTAGAGATGGATGCAATTGAAGCATTTTATAGATAGTGGGAGCTTATCCCCACTGCCACCCCTGGATATGACAACCTTTGAAACCAAGCTGTATAGTATATGTGATAAAAAAGGGCTGAACATTTTTTTCTGATGAAGCAAGATACACACATTAATAGTCTTATATAAATTACAGAGAAATCTAAATTATGATGATGAAGGAAGTAGATGAGTGATGCTTTAAGATAGACATTATTATTACATGTATGCAACTATTTGATCTGATGTTGTCTATTTTCATCCAGTTCAATGTATGGGTTGTTGTATCCGGTCAGATCTGACCTTGGCAGCTCATACCAGTGTATTGGATTCTAGAGCTCTGACTCCGAGTCCCTACCAGCAAATTCCCTCCTCCTAGTTAATTTACCAAAGATCTCATTTACTGCCTGTTCAACCAGACATCTCATCTGAGATCTCCAGTGCATTCACGATATGTGAAAACTATTTTGGCAAGATTTTTTACTTCTCCCTTCATATATATATATATATATATATATATATATATATATAGAGAGAGAGAGAGAGAGGGAGAGAGAGAAAAAACAATACTTTAGATAGTTTACATAGTTTGAAATAGTTCTTCATATTGGCTTCACTTTTTCAATGTGTCTCTTCCTATAACTACTTTAATAACTGTTTATAGTATACAGTGTGAAGTTTGTTACTGAAGTAATTTTTTGTGATAGGACTGTTCTAATATCTGACAAATCCACTGGTTTCAAGAAGTGTTCCACCTGTGGACACAAGATACCCCCCAAGAACCCCGTTCCCTCTGTGTTTATTGTCTAGGTCCCGTTCATCTACAGGATAGCTGCAGCATCTGTGCTGCATTTGGTACAGGGGACTTCAAGACAGAAGAGAGAAACTTATTCTCAAAGGCTTACTTTGGCCTCAGACGGGCCACAATGTCCTCTCAGGGCAAACTACCTTTCACCTCTCCAACTACAGATAAGAAGAAGGAGAAAGAGAACGATACGAAGAGAAACACAGTGATGTGCAAGATGAAAAGAGACAAGAAGAAAGGGTATAGAAGTTGAAGAAAAGATCTCCAGATCCAACCAGTCTGCCATATCCAGAGGCTAAGTTGTTGAGAGCAGTTAGATCCACCTGCAAGTCGGATCCAAACTCCCCCTCCAAAACGTACCTTTTTTCTGGGGCTGGTCAGCCCCAAGCTTCATGCAACTATACTTCATCAAAAGCTACCGTCAAGATCAGTGTCTGTAGCTTCTTCTTTGAGATCTGGTCACTCTACCAAAAGTCTTAATGAGTTGGATGTCAACCATATGATGAGGAAATTCCTGAAGACACAGATTCAGCTGGGGGTCCTCTTGTCACCATGCTTGAGGAGAGGAATGGGAATGGCCCTTCAATACATCCATTCTTTTTCCAACACCATCTCCTTTCCTAGAGTTGACAAATATTGGTCCAAACCCTTCATTCACACTGGTGTCAGATCTAATAGCCCTGGAGACTTCAGCTTTGACATTTTCCCTATATTTCTCTATACGGACATATTCAGGTCAAGAGGAGTCCTGGAGCATTGGGGTCGGAGCACTGGTGGTGAAGTTGACTCTGAAGTTTTCAGAGACTTTCATCCTCCTGCATGGTGCTTCATCACTAGATAGCTCAGCTCTGAGGTCCTCCTTGGATACAACCTCTTTTGGAGTCAGAAAACCTACCGAGTCTGTCGACAAGGATAGTTTCTCTTTGGCTTCAATTAGCCAAGTTGTTTTTGAGGATGTGAAAAGAGCTTAAGCCAGGCCAAGGAGACTGGTGCATGCACCAAGTTCAAATACATCCTGGCTCCCATTGGAGCCTGTGCTTCTTTCCTCTCATTTGAGTTAACAGGGACAGACAGACAGACAAAGTTATCTTTGAGGCAGCTTGACATTCACGCTCCCCATCTGTCCCATCTGACTACAACATGTCTCTATCAGAGCCCCTGAGACATGTCCCACAAAAAGGACATGAAAATAGAAACATTTAGACTCCTTTCCCGAGTCTATCACTGAAGACACAGACTTAGATGATGGAGAAGGAGAGAAGGACCTTAAAGATGTCACCTTTGGGGTCATTCTGGAATTGATGAAGTGGGGGGGGGTTAGTCCAGAGAAGCTCCTTCATCTGATGAGTCCATGTTCCTTGAAGCTTTTGGGTCTGGTCCATTGACATCTTAGGTGGTCCCACCTCCTGATGGCTTAACAGAGTTTGTTGCACAAAAGGCTTAGAAGGACCCTGATATGGCATTCCAAAAAAAAAAAAACACCCAGACAAAATCTTAGTTGCCTTGAAAGGTCGGAAGCATTGGTCAAAAGGTCCCCTTGTAGACATCATGGTGGTAGCAGCAGCCACAAAGAAAACACTATCCAAGGAAAGTTCCTCTGTCCATCCTCCTAAGAGGGAGTCAAGGGCATTGGACAGACTAGGGAAATGGACCTATGCATCAGTGGCCCTCGCACTTTGAGTGCTGAACTATCTAGCACACCTGGCGCACATTTCCAAAGAGACTTGATTAAGGAGCTTTCCAAGTCTCTTTTGGGTAGCTTGCCTTTGGGCGTCCAAATGTCTACCCTGCAGTCTACCTCAAATGTGGCCATGTGACTACTGTCTAATGCAGCTGACTGTACATCAAGGGCAGCTGGTACAGCTATTACCATGCACTGCCTTGCCTGAATACGACTATGCAATTTCAGGGAAAGTTTCAAGGCATGCTTTTTTAATGCCTCCTATGACGGTTCCACCCTGTTTGGACCTAAGGTAAAAGAAATGCTTAGCAGGAGTAAGCAGGATGGTAAGACCTTGTTTGCTGTTGGAATCCATTTTTCTACTTCTCAAAAAGCCTTTCCCAGGAATCAAAGAGGAGGAGGAAAAATGTGGTTAAAAATGTCCTAAGGTTTTCACCAGGGCACTCCTGGGGATAGACCTCCCTGAGGCAGAAGTGGAGACAATTCAAAAGGACACCACCCAAGAAGGAGGAGCAGACTGCAAAACCATGTTTTTCATGGGTCCTTCGCTGAGAAACCTTACCAGCATCCCTGAACTGTGGCCTGACTATTGCACTCTGGAGGCATTTGGGGGACACTTAGCCTTACACCCTTTAGCCTGGAAAACCATAACATCTGACTCAAGAGTGCTGAGGGTAATCACCAGAGGCTATACCATACTCTTTCTGTCCATCTCAAAAAAAGATCAAAGATTCCTGATACACCACCAGATCAGTAATAAAAGTGTTAAAGTTGCTTACCAAGAGAGTCATCCGGATAGTCCCTTCAGATCAGTTAGGATCTGGAGTCTATTCCAGGTTCTTTTTAGCTCCAAAAAAACAAAAAACAAACAAAAAAAAATGACCTCAGACCAATTTTGGATTTCGGCAACCTAAATCAGTATGTCAAACAGACAAAGTTCCGAATGGTCATGGTGCAGTCCATACTATCTCTGTTGGGGAAGGATGATTGACGTGCTCTACTGATTATTGATCTCCAGGATACCTACTATCACACCAAGATCCGGAGGCATTCCAGAAGGTTTCTCCATTTTTGGCTGGGAGACAATCACTACCAATTCAGAGCACTGCCATTTGGACTCACCACAGCCTCTCAGGTGTTCACCAAGATTATTGCAGTGGTAGCAGCTCATCTACGACTGCAGAGATCCTCCCGTATTTAGACAACTGATTCCTAACTTCTACCTCCAAGGATCTGCTATTGCAACATCAAACATTGCTTCTCACACTTGCACACCAATTGGAATATCAGTCAATCACAAGAAGATCAAACTGCCTCTTACACAAAACATAGAATTTATGGAATGCCAGATAGACACAGTTCAACAACTTGCAAAACTCCCTCCTGCAAGAGTTCAGTCATTAAGGTTAGTAGCCTATCAAGTGATGCAACAGCCATGTCCATAGGCAAGACTCATCCTCCATATTTTAGGATTTATGGTCATTACTATTTCTCTGGTCCTGTTAGCAAGATACCACAGAGCACTACAGTGGACACTGACAGTACAGTCATCACAGCAACTTCAATCCCTTCACACCAGACTGTGACTTACTCAAGAATGCAGGAATTGCATAAGTTGGTGGATAACTTCTCCATCAGTGGTACATGGCAGACCTTTTTGCCAACCTGCTCTCAGGGCCACAGTCACCATGGTCACCTCCCTTATAGGGTGGGGGGAATTTCAAAGGGAACACAGTTCTTGGGATGTGGTCATCAGTGGACGCCAAACATCACATCAATGTCTCAGAGATGAGAGCAGTCCTTCAACCATTGCAGG
This sequence comes from Protopterus annectens, assembly GCF_019279795.1. Lineage (NCBI taxonomy): Eukaryota > Metazoa > Chordata > Ceratodontiformes > Protopteridae > Protopterus > Protopterus annectens. Next base: position 1,399,607,919 of record NC_056741.1, on the reverse strand, counting down.
CCTTTCAGGATCTCCTACCCAAGGGTGGGATTTCAATTCAAATAGACAATATGTCAGTGGTCTGATACATGAACAAGCAAGGTGGACACCTTCATACTACCTTTGCTGAGAGGCCATATGAGTCTGGAAATGGGTGATGTCTTTACACTTCTAGTAGGAACACACCTTTCTGGGACATCCAGTATACTAGCAGACAGGTTGAGATGGACAATCCTATTACCTCACAAATGGTCTCTCAAACAGACAGTGGCAACAGGAATTTTCACCCACTGGAGTCAACCTTGCTGTGACCTTTTTGCTTCCTACCTCAACAAAAAATACAGCAGTTACTTAGCCCTCATCCCTTCTCAGGGACAGTAACACAGTAATGCTCTGACCTGCTCACTTTTGGTTCTCATGTTTTCCACTTTTCCACTGATTCCCCTTCTCACAAGATTCATTCAGAAATACATAAAATGCAAGATGAGGGTAATCCTCATTGCCCCTTTTTGGCATCAGCAGGTTTGGTTTCCCTTCCTGTGCCCTAACCTTCACCCTTCATGGGTGCTGGATCCCATTCTAGATCTACTCAGTTACCATTCAAGATGCCTCTAACGGATTTTCAGTCCTTGAAATTAACCTCATGGTGTCTCCAGTTTTATTGATATCCAGAGATGCCAGGCTTTATTCACTCATAGCCCACATAATTTCTTCTTCTCAAAACGAATCAAACAAAAAGACTTGCAAGAGCAAATGGAAAATATTTTATATTTGGGCATCTCTGGAGGTTTAAATCCCTTCTCAGTCTCTCTTCCAGTGGTACTGGATTTCCTTTATGAATGTTATCTGTGTGGTTCCAGTTATTGTAGTATAAAGGCCCAGATGGCAGCTATATGAAATGTTCATGTAGGACATAATGATTCCTCTGTTATATCACTTAATGTGACCAAAGCTTTCCTCAAAGGAGCATTCTTATTACAACCACCTATTCAAGATCCCATTCCACCATGGTATAATATAGTCTTACTGCAATCATTGACCCAAAAACCTTTTGAACCTGCAGCTTTTGCAGATTTAAAATTTCTTTCTTGAAAGAATATTTTACTGATTAGAAGATACGTTTTGTAAGTGGAAGCACTTTCATGCAAGCCACCCTTCCTTATTTTGCTGAGAACAAATCTCTCTTTCCTTTTAAAGGTGACACCAGGAACAAATTCAAACCAAAAAGTTGATTTTCCAGTATTCTTTCCAAACTTTCCTACCAAGGGCAAGCATACCCATCTTACCTTAGATGTCCACAGGCAACTCAAATTTTATTTACATCTTACAAAACACTTTAGAAAATCAGACCAGCTCTTTATCTGTTTTTCCAAGACAAAACTAGGACAACATATATCAAAAGTCACACTTTCTAGGTGACTGGGAGATTGCATTTCCTTTGTTTATAAGACAAGAGGGTTATCTTTGCTTTCTAAGCCTAAAGCTAACTCTGCCAGAGCAATTGCAACTTCAACACCTTTCGCAAAAATAGTACCTATTAGTGGCATATGTTTATCAGCAACTTGGTCGTACCTTTGTGTCCCATTACAAGTTGGAAGTGCAATCCAGTGCTTGAGCATCCTTTGGCTCTGCCATTCTCACGTATGGCCTTTTTGAGTTGACCCAGGCCCATTTTAGGCAGCTTGAGAATCTGTCCCACACATCGATTTGGTTACTAAAGTTATGTACTTACCATAATGATGTATCTACATTGTCCTGTTTTCATCTGGTTCAACATCCCTCTCTCCTTTCCCCTTCCAAATTATCATTCTATAGCTTCTGGGCCTCGATCAGACCTTGACAGGACCCTATCTGTTTCCTGTTAAACATTTAATTCCAGAGTGAGTACTAATGTGGACTCCCCCTTTTCATTCCCTATTTTAACTCTTAGGGATATTATGGATATAGTCAGCAAACTCGATCTGATTAAATCAGCTAGAAGGAAGGAATTGTGCATTGGGAAGGAGTCAGAGCTCTCAGATCTAATACTCTGGTATAAGGTGCCAAGGCCTGATCTAATGAGATCTGACAGTCCACAAGTTGAACCAAATGAAAACAGGACAACATGGATAAGTACACAATTTTCATGTTGTAAATGCTGACTCACACATTGCAGTTATCTTTACATACAAAGGTTATTCATCTTTTCTCTTCCTCTTTTGTATTGATAACATCTATGTTATAACCAGATTTTCCAAAGATGTCCTTGTATATATATATATATATATATATATATATATACACATATATATATAGATATATATATATATATATATATATATATATATATATATATATACACATATATATATAGATATATATATATGATTGCATTTTAAATGTGTTGCCAGAATAATCTTTTGTTTGTTTGTTTTAACTGGCAACTTTAGAGGTGTGAATAGTAACCATTAGCATACACTTAGACTGATTAAAAGTATTCTCACTTTCTTGCCTGTTCCAAAGGTTGCAGCCCTAGTATAATAGCTCTAGGTTACCTGTTTGAGCTCTGCACTTTAATAACATGCTTTAAAGCAAATGATTGTCATTTTCACCTTCCACATAACCAACCATCAGCTTGTCCCAGTGTACTGTCCTATGTTGGGTCTACTTGCTTCTCCTAATCTGCCCCTGGACCTGCCCCCCAGAGGGTTGGGACCAGTGAGGATCATTAGGATGTCCCAGGGCCATACATCATCCTTGCTGCAGTGAGGGATGTAAGGCATTTCCCTTGTTCCTTACCAACTTAATTTATCTCTTACATTTGAGGGCTAATTCCCACTGTGGACCACGCCTCCCAACATGGAGTACTTAGATGAATGCCCTCCCCCTCCAGGATGGCACAGCCATTCATCCCTGCCTGTTCCTCAGATGTCTGAGCCACTAATCAAACCCAGGTCAGCTGGGTCATAGGCAGGGCTTTGGTGCAGACTGTTAAGGGTGTGAACTGTAATCCCTGTAGTACAGTGTTTGATTCCCTCAGTCCTCATGTACCTACTGTGTGACCTTGAGCAAATCACTTAACCAGAGTGGTTGGGGGCAGCCGGGAATTTGGGTTAGGCTCATCAAAGGTCCCCTGGACTGCAAACCTAGCAACTACCTATGAACCTATCCTTCTATGTTTCTGTAATGGCTTACCTGAACAATACTGTTAGTACATATTAATTAAAGCTAGAGTGCATATGCTTTAAACATTTAAAAATGACTCTTATTGCAAGGTAACTAAAATGTATTGTGCCATATAGTCCTAATAGTGACTTTTATAGAATGTAGGAGATATTTAAAAGGGAAATGTAATGAATGGTTATACAGAAATTAAGAGTACATAGTTATACAATAGGAACAAGTTCTAATAAGATCAATCAGTGTAAAGTATATATTATTTATGGTCTTGTATAATATATAATATATTATGACTGAAATATGTTTCAGGCAGTTTACATGGGTATAATATAATATGAAAATTATTATAGTGATTATATATCTGGTTATTTAGTTTGAAATTGTGTTCAGCACGTGCAGACAATGGTTTATAATGCAGTGTTTCATTTAGAAATTAAAGTATATAAGCTTTTTTGTTATACAAAAGTCACAAAAAGAAGTTAAGAAGTTTTGAGAAGAAAATGTGTCTCATTAAAAGATAGTTATTTAAGTTGTGATGCTGCCAGCCCAGCTAGCTGGAATTTTGTAAATAATTCTATGTTATTTGTGAATATTGCTATGATTTGCACAGAACTGTATGTTATGTACTGAGGTTCAAGAATGTAACCACAGTGTGCCCTACTAGAAAAGAACAGAATGTTTTATGACTGTGTTTATCTCTCAGTTTCACTGTAGGAGACAGGATGTCTAGAATTAGAAGTTTATTTCTATTGTCTTGAAACAGAAATAATTACTAGGTTTAAAATATAAAGTGTTTTATTGCTCTGTGACTGCCTAGCAGCTGCATGTCTGAGAGATATATACTTCTCACACAGAGATGCTAAAAATTCTTAGTTTCTGTTAGCCTGGGAACTGAAGGCAGGTGACAAAGAGGGATGTCATCCAGCTGATCCAGTAGTAATGTTCTGATATGAATTTGGGAAATCTCAGAGACTGTACATTTTGTATTTGTCTTTGGACCTGGAAACATCCTCTCATCAGCACTTGCCTTGCTAATGGTAAGTAACTGGGGTACAGGGATTTCTCTTAGATATAGATAGGACTATAGTAATTAGTTTAGATGTTTTCTGCATTTATTTGAAACTGTCCTGCAATGTTGTTTTTAAATATTTCCTGTGATTCTGAACTCTCAAGTCACTGTGTTGAGTTATTGAGTATTGTCTTGTTCTTTTATTATTTATTATCAAATATATTTAAACCTTTTAATTGTGGCTGATTTGTTTAGAGATTTGAAGCTATTAGAGTACTTGCATATGTATTTGGTAACAATGTATGAGCCACTCCAATAGCCTTGCAAGTTTTGGTCACACTTACCATTTGGATAATAGTAACATTACACAGACAGATTGGTCACCCTTTGGTAAGGGCCTTAAATGTAGTTGATAAAAGCTGGCAGGTGGCAGTAATAACTATGTTATAGTCTGGGCAGAAGGGGGCATATCTAGTAAACCTATGCCAGCCTTCCCTAGGAGTGTCTGTGGGTTTGTATATAAGTCAAATCTCAAAGTCTGTGTGTGTCAGCTACTTGGGCAGGGACACGACGCACTGGTTGGACAGAGAGGGTGATAGAGGTCTTAGCTTGGCCCCTTGACTGAGATCTTAACCCTATAGTTGTGCCAGTGGGGACTCTTATTGGGGATCTGGAGAAAGAGGGAGAAACCAGCCCCAGACTGACTGTGATCTCTGTATGCTCTTAAGGGAAATTGTACTTTACTGCGTGTGTACTTGTCATCCTCCCCATGTGTACGTCCCTCACTGGTGCTAGTGGTGAGGATTGATGCTTCTTAATTACTGGGGCAGTGCAGGGGCGTCACATATTAATTGTTTGGCAATGGTGGGATATACACATCAGATATTAGTTGGTTGACAGTGCTGAGTTAGCCACATCACATATTAATTGGCTTGTAGTGGTGTGGATATTGAATTCCTATCGCCTGTGTACAGTGGTCACTGAAAGTGTTTGTACTGTTAATCAGCCATACAGTGAACATTCAGAGTTCATATCACAATTGTTTTATTTATTTATTTTTTGTTAGCTTAGTTAGTCAGGGAGACCAGTCACGCATGTCAGCAGAGGAGTATGGCAAGCTGACAAGGAGCCAGTTGGCTGAAATGTGCCAGGCTAAAGGGCTGGTGCAAGCCAACCTGACTAAAACAGACATGATTGCAGCTTTAGTCACAGCTGCATCACAGAATAGCAACCAGGAGGACAATCAGACTGGGCATGGAGATGTACAACTCTCAGAAAATGCACAGCTCAACCTTTGCACAGAGGACTTAAAAATCCATCTGGAGTTAAAGAGACTTGAGCTAGAGGCCAAGCTTTTGGAAATGGAGGCAGCAGAGAGACTGAGATGTCTAGAGACTGAGGAAAATGAAAAGCTGAGGAGAATGAGAGGCAGAGTCAACATGAAAAGGAGATGCTGACTCTTCGCCAGAATCATGGAAATAATGGGGAAGGGAGAAACCGAATCCCAGAAGCAACAAAGGTCAATCAATTTATTCCACAATTTACAGAGAGGGATAATTTTGATAGATTCATTCATATGTTTGAGAGGTTATGTAAATAGTATAATGTTGACCAATGACTCTGAGTACAGTTCCTGACCCCCTTACTCCAAGGCAAAGCTGTAACTGTTCTTTCCAAACTGTCTGACACTGATTATTTAAATTATAATGTTGTAAAGAACTGTTTGCTAGAATGTTTTAAGTTAACATCTGAAGCTTTTCGAAAAAAGTTTTGTGAGCATAAGACGCAAAGCAGATGAAAGTGTGTGTGAATATGTTGCTGAACTAAGCACTTATTTTCATAGGTGGGTGAGTGGATGTCAGGTCACCACTTTTGAAGGGCTAGCAGACCTTTTGGTGAGGGAAGAAGCCCTTAGCACTTTGCCTGAGGACATGAGAATCTGGTTAGCTGATAGACAACGCAATACTGTACATGAGTTGGGAAAGAAGGGGACCTGTACCTAGCAAGCAGAGCATCACTGCATAGGAAAGGAACACCCAGTGCTGCTCATAGGTCTAAAGGAACCCATGGTGGGCAGCCTAGACTGTCCCAACAGAGTCCGCCAGTAGTAGGGAAAGCCACTAGTCCAGGTACACATCCAGAACCAAGGGTCAAATGTTTTAAATGCAACCAGTGGGGCCATGTAGCATATAGATGTCCACGGAGGCAAGGTGGGGAAGAAAAGGAGGGAGAGCCAGTAAGTGAGAATGACAACATGCCAGCAGTAAGTTGTCTTGATGCAACAAGGGTACCAAACTACCACATGAGGTTATATCCTATCTTAGTGAATGGGAAAGAGGCCATGGCTAAGAGAAACACAGCCACTGTGAAGCCTGCAATGGTTACAGAGGGGCACTACTTGCTTGGGCATTCTACTCCAGTCAGAGCTTCAGGAGGGATCCCATTCCAAATACCTATGGCTAGGGTTTACCTTGACTGGCAGGGTGGAAAAGGAAGCAAGTAAGTAGGTGTGCTTGAGGATATCCCTGTAGATGTCCTGATAGGGAATGATTTTGATAATGCAGTACCATGTGTGTTCATGCAGTTACACTGAGTCAGGCTTGGAGGCAAGCATGTGGGTCTAGTAGCCTGGGGGAGACCCTGACAGACTGCACACTTGCAGCCAGGACTGGTGAGGTGGTTACTTCAGGGAGGGAGCTGCCCTGTAGTACTGAGATTGAAGGTGAAACACAGCTGCTTGTGGGTACTGATATTCCTTTGGACAGAGTCACTGCAAGGGCAGAGGTGAGTAGTAGTAGTAGTACCCAGGCTGACAGTGAGGCACCGCTGTCAGAGAATACCAGACTTCCTGTGGAAGGGGAGCTGGAAAGGGTTGCAAAGAGAGAGAAGGCTCAGCTCTTAGACCCTACATTACAAGGCCTGAGGGAGGTAGCAAGTGAGACCCCTGATTCTCAAAGGAAGGAGAAATCTGTATTACTGGGACAAAGGGTTATTGTATAGAGAGTGGACCCCTGAGAGAGGGCTATAGGGTGAGAGACTACAGCAGTTGGTAGTGCCCAGATCCTACCCCTACCATCTGGCACTTCTAGCCATAGCCCATGATATTCCTTTTGCAGGTCATATGGGCCCAGGATTTCCAGAGATGTAACAGGGTACTGCAAGATCTGTGTGCAATGCCAAAATATAGGCAAGGCAGGAGACAAGGTGAAAGCTCCTTTGATGCCTTTGGCTGTGATTGAAGAGCCATTTCAGAGGGTAGCTATGGATATTGTGGGGCCTCTGAATACCCCAAGTTCCACAGGGAAAACGTATATCCTAGTGGTAGTATATTATGCTACCAGATACCCTGTGGCAGTAGCTCTGTCCTCCATTGTGGCAGAAAAGGTGGTAAATGCTTTGTTAGAGATTTTCAGCAGGGTAGGTTTCCCAAAAGAAATACTGACTGACAGAGGTGCAATTTCATGTCAGACCTGCTGGCTTGTCTGTGGAAGCACTGTGGGGTGAAGCACCTGAAGACCACCCCTACCATCCCCAGACTAATGGTCTTGTTGAGAGGTGAAACTCTACACTCAAATCCATGCTACCATCATTTGCAGACCAGTTTAAGAGGGAGTGGGACAAATATTTGCCCCATCTGTTGTTTGCTTACAGAGAGGTTCCCCAGGAATCTACAGGTTTTTCACCCTTTGAGTTGCTGTATGGGCATAGGGTGAGGGGATCTCTAGATTTGATTCGAGATGAGTGGGAAGGTGAGTGTGAATCCCACAAGGAGTCTGTTGTGGCATATGTTCTAAACCTCAGGACAAGGCTCAGGAACTCATGGGCTTGGCCCCAGAGAACCTGGCAAAAGCCCAACAGCAGAAAAACATCTGGTATGACAGGAATGCTCAAGCTAGAGAGTATGCTGTAGGGCAGCATGTAGTGGTTCTTATTCTTGTCAGAGACAACAAGCTGCAGGCAGCTTTGGGAGGGACTCTACACTGTGGTAATGAAGGTCAGTGATGTTAACTCTATGGTAGAACTGCAAGGCAGGAGGCAGGGGCACAAATTGTACCATGTTAACATGATGAAACCTAACCATGATAGGGAGGCATTTGTGCTGAATATTTGCAGTGGATTGCAGAAGGAGTCTGAGGAAGATCTGGTGACTGATCTCCTCAGTGAGGCTCAGACTGACACCTCAGTGGAAGGGGTAGCAATGTCCCAGCAGCTATCCCCTACCCAGGTTCAAGAAATCTGAGCAGTGTGTTACAGAAGTTTGGGGACATGTTCACCATGAAACCAGGGTGCACTCACCTGGTGCAGCACCATGTGGATACAGGACCCCAAAGGCCTATTAAGCAGGCCCCTTATAGGGTGCCTGAGAGAGTCAAACAGACTCTGAGGGAGGAGATACAGGAAATGTTGGAACTAGGGGAAATTCAGGAGTCCAGCAGTCCCTGGGCCTCCCCAGTGGTGCTGGTACCAAAGAAGGATGGCAATACCAGGTTCTGTGTGGACTACAGAAAATTAGTCATACAGATTCAGATGCTTACCCCATGCCTAGGACATATGAAGCCCTAGAGCAGCTGGCTGGGGCTAAGTGTCTTACCACTATTGATCTTACCAAGGGTCACTGGCAGGTGCCCTTGACTCCCAGTGCTAGAGAGAGGTCAGCCCCCTTTGTGGCACTTTTTGACTTGTATGAGTTCACAAAGATGCCCTTTGGGATGAAAAATGCCCCAGCAACTTTCCAGAGTCTTGTAGATCATATCCTAGCAGGAGCAGGAGAGTTTGTTCTTGCTTACCTAGATGATACTGCCATCTACAGCCATTCCTGGCAAGAGCACCTTCATCATGTCAGTGAGGTGCTGGGAAGACTACAGAGGGCAGAGTTGACCATTAAGCCTAGCAAATGTCAGATGGGTATGGCAGAGGTCTCCTGCCTGGGACATGGAATGGGGAGTGGTAAGATCAGGCCAGAACCTGTCAAAGTGGAAGTCATTCAGGCATGGCCTGCCTCTGTTATCGAAAAGCAGGTGAGGGCATTTTTACGGACAGCAGGGTACTACAGAAACTTTGCTCCCAGTTATCATACCATAGGTGCTCCTATCACAGACCTGACAAGGAAAAACAGGCTAGATAAGGTAGTGTGGACCCCAGCATGTGAGCAGGCAGTTCAGAAGCTTAAAGGAGCTTTGGGAGGACCCCCTGTGTTAGCCAGTCCAGATTACAGCAAATAATTTCTTGTGCAGGTGGATGCTTCAAACCATGGGGTGGGGGCTATGCTTAGCCAGGTTTTTTCAGAGGGAGAAGAGCACCCAGTGGTTTATCTCAGTTGTAGGCTCCAACCCAGGGAGGAATGCTATGCAGCTGTAGAAAAAGGAATGCCTAGTCATAGTGTGGGCACTGCAGACACTTCAGCCTTATCTGTAGGGGAAGGAAGTTCACTGTAGTTACAAACCACAATCCCTTAACATGGCTACACCAAGTCAACAAAATGCCAAGTTACTAAGGTGGAGCCTAGGGTTGCAAGCATATGATATGGCAGTGCAGCACCACAGTGGGTTTAGCAATACCAATTCAGATGGGCTGTCAAGACAGAGGATGGGTAAGGTATTCCCAGATAGGCTCAATCCTCTCAAGCAACGTTTCTCAAGGATCACTTGAAAAAATAGCTTGAGTTTCTTTTGAGGGGTTGTGATGCTGTCAGCTGCTATTTGTGAATATTGCTATGATTTATACAGAACTATATGTTATATAAAGAGCTTCAAGAAAGTAACCACAGTGTACTGTACTGGAAAAGAACAGACTGTCTTATGATTGTGTTTATCTCTCAGTTTCACTGAAGGAGACAGGATGTCTAGAGCTAGAAGTTTCTTTCTATTGTCTTGACACAGAAATAATTACTAGGTTTAAAACATAAAGTGTTTTCATTGCTCTGTGACTTCCTAGCAGCTGCACGTCTGAGAGATATGTACTTCTCACACAGAGATGCTAAAAATTCTTACTTTCTGTTAGCTTGGGAACTGAAGGCAAGTGACAAAGAGGGACGTCATCCAGCTGACCCAACAGTAATGTTTTGATATTGATTTGGGAACTCTCTCAGAGACTGTGCATTTTGTATTTGTCTTTGGACCTGGATACATCCTCTCATCAGAATTTGCCTTGCTAATAGTAAGTAACTAGGGTACAATGATTTATCTTAGATATAGATAGGAATATAGTAAAGATTAGTTTAGATGTTTAGTGTATTTATTTGAGACTGTCCTGCAATGTTGTTTTAAAATATTTCCTGTGATTCTGAACTCTGTAGTCACTGTGTTGAGTTATTGAGTATTGTCTTGTTCTTTTATTATTTATGATTAAATATATTTAAACATTTTAATTGTGGCTGGTTTGTTTAGAGATATTTAAGCTCTTAGAGTACTTGCATATGTATTTCATGACACTGTATAGGCCACTCCAATAGCCTTGCAAGTCTTGGTCACACTTACCATTTGGATAATAGTAACATTACACAGTAAGATTAGGCACCCTTTGGCAAGGGCCTTAAACGTAGTTGATAATAGCTGGCTGCTGGCAGTAATAACTACCTTATAGTCTGGGCAGAAGAGGGCATAGCTAATAAATCTGTGCCAGCCTTCCCCAGGAGTGCCTGTGGGTTTGTATATAAGTCAAATCTTAAAGTGTGTGTGTGTGTGTGTGTGTGTGTGTGTGTGTGTGTGTGTGTGTGTGTGTGTCAGCTACTTGGGCAGGGACACAAAGCACTGGTTGGATAGAGAGGGTGGTGGAGGTCTTAGCTTGGCCACTCGGCTGAGATCTTAACCCTATAGCTGTGCCAGTGGAGAGTCTTATTGGGGATCTGGAGAAAGAGGGAGAAACCAGTTCCAGACTGGCTATGATCTCTGTGTGCTCTTAAGGGAAATTGTACTTTACTGTGTGTGTACTTGTTATCCTCCCAATGTGTACGTCCCTCACTGGTGCTAGTGGTGTGGATTGAAGCGCCTTGATTACTGGGCCAGTGCAGGGGCATCACATAAGTATTCTTAACTTCACACAAATAGTGGTTGTTAATAGCTACAGATTTCAAACCAGTTGGAATATGACTTTATGTATGAAACTTGAGCAGTGTTGAAAGAGCTAATAACGTGAATGTTCATAAGTTCGTAAGTGTGAGATAGTGTTCTAGCCTAATGGCTATCAAGGAGCACTGATTCCAGTATATCTGGGTCAAATACCTTTTCTCCACTCTAAGTGTTAATTTCTTTTTTAATTTCTTACATCCTCTGATATTTGATTACATAATATTGACATTTTTTTGTTTATACAAGAATGGTATAACTCCTTTTTGGGTAATTTAGTATGGAATATGAGACTGTTGTGCCTTTGTGTTTTATTACTTATATAGATTTTCATGTCAAGTTATGTTTGTAATAGTATGTCATAAAAAGTGTTAAATGCAAAAATGATTTTTCCATGTATACACATTTTATGTATAATGTTCAAATTCAGATGATTGCATCTATTTCTATAATTTAAACCTTTGATTGTTATAATTTTCTTAAATTTCCTTTGTTTTTTTCAAGAATATCTAATTATCCAACAGGGTACATACAAAATATGCAATTATATTCTACAGTTGGTCTAATATAAGTTTTATATAGTAATATATATTTATATAGTAACACTAGACATGTCTTATCCTTTTCTTTTTTTCTTTTATTGCAGTATCACTTAAGACATAGGCAAACATATATACAGATAAAAGAAAACAAGACATATTATTATTATTACCATATTATTTCCACATACAGTTTACATCACATGTATTCTTTTGTATATTTATCATCAATTCAGCATTACATAATGTGATCAATTCCTGCCTTCGCTTAAACCTCACTTGCCCTCCTAAACATTATTCTGAATGTATTGTTCCTACAATTTCTATTTTTTCTATATAATTTGTTCCTACCCTTTTCTAAAGATCCAATTTCCAGTTCTTTTATCTCTGTTACAATATTAGTTTAGACTTTGATTTCCATTTTCTAGTCATTGTTTTCTTTTTCTGGCAGCCACCAAAATTAAACTTAGCAAGGCCTTACTATGTCTAGACAACTGAGATCCTGTATCACAGCTCAGAAAAATCATTGCCTTAGTTACAGCCATTTTCTCAACCCGTATTTCTGACAGAGTACTCTATAGGGAATTTTTAAAGTCTGCCAGCTCATTATACTACCAAAACATATGTTTTCAGGTACCCCTTCCTTCCCTACCACACCTCAACCATTTGGCATCTACCTGAGGAAAAATTCTTTAGAGCCTGCTTGGGGTATAAAAATATCTATCTAAACACCTCCAAACAAAATTCAAATCTTCTAGACTTTGTTGCATATCTGGGAGCCATACATGTGTCCTCCCATTGTTTCCTTGTGAATTGCTTACCCAGTCTTTCTTTCCAATCTTTTCTAATCTCTTCTGGTTGATTTCTAAAGTTATCATGCAGTATTTTATATGCCCTACTAATGATCCATTTTTAACACAAACTTCAGTTCTAGATTCATTTAAAAGCTCTACCAGAGCAGGTCTTTCACTTAGGATTCCCCTATCCCTTCTCTTTGCCTATACTCAGCTATCAATCCCTGATAAGGAAGACAGTCTCTAGCCTGCAGTCCAAATGTCTTTTTGACTTCTTCCCTTTCTGTTACCTTTCCCTCTTTAGATATTTACTCCCATTACCTTGGTTCCTTTGCCAGTTTTCTCCAGTAAATTCAAGTTCCCTCTCCCTATTCTCTCTGCACCTAATTGTAGTCATCTCTGTCATCATAATCTCTTTTCTCCATTCTTGTGTTGGCATATTTCTTAGAATACTTTCTGCTACTTTACAAATATAATATTTTCTGTGGCTGTTGTTATTCCCCTTAAGGATCTGTGTCCAAAATCCCACTTTCTCCTTATTTCTTGACCTCCCCCTTCATCATCATCCCTTTCCACTTTGAATTATAGCTTTTTACTTGTGTTATGTATATGAGCCTTAACTGTGTAGCTCAATAATATCCCTTCATATCAGGTCATCCTAATCCACCTTGTTCTAGTAGAAGGATCAATTTATCCACTTGACCCCTTTTCCCTTCTAGATAAAATCCTTCAACTCTTTATTAATTACTGTACATAACTTATTGTCTGGCTGATAAAAATGTGGCTGACCTATATATAAAACTAAAGGGAATAAAAACATTTTCACTGCTTGTATCTTATTATCCATATCCATAAACAAGAGCTTCCAGTTTCTCAGTTTTTGTATTACCTTTTGCTTTGTCTCCTCCCACGTATCCTTAGCCGTCATAATAGAATTTTTTGCAATCCATACTCCTAAATATGTCATTTTATCATGTCCCCACAAATATGGGTATTGTTGGACCAATTTACGTGTGGGTAAAGAGTTTACAACTAGAGCCTTTGTTTTATCTTCATTAATTTTATATCCAGAAAAGACCTAAAACTGTTTCAAAATATTCCACAACACTGAAATGTCATTTTCTGGTTTTACAAGGTACAAAATAATATTAGCCATAAATAAACCAACTTTTCATGATTACCATACCAGTTACATGCTTGAATTTGTGATTCCCTTATTTTCTTCACCAGTGGCTTTAAATATAAAGCAAATAACATAGGGGAAAGAGGACACCCTTGCCTAGTTCCTCTATTCAGACTCATTTTGTCAGAAAGGGACCCTCCCACTTTAATTTTTGCCTCAAATCCTTCATGTATCTTGCTAATTAACCTTATTATTATGCAATGGAATAGAAATGCTTCATTACCCTTGAATACTCTGTTGAATGGTTTCTCTGCATCAGGATTTACTAAAAACAGTTGTATTTTCTTACACTCTGCTTACCTCTGGGTCATCACTGTTCTGTTAATGTCAAATGCTTGCTTCCCCTCCAGAAAACCATATAGCTCCATATCTATTAATTTTGGCAACACCTTTGCCATTCATTTAGATATTATATGCATAAACACTTTATAATCATGCTTTAAAATTGAAATGGGAATGTGAAACTCAGTCTGATGGGTCTTTATTGTCTTTAGGTATTACAGCCACCATAGCTTTCTTCCAGGAAGCTGTTGCTTCCCCTCCTTTTAAAATACCATTAAACAAATCCTTCCAGATATTTATCACTTTCTTCCCTCCTAGCTTCCAAACTTCCACAGGAATACCATCTATTCCTAGAGACTTTCCTGCAGATTGTACATCACCATTTTCATCTCAACTCCTCCTATCTTAACTGTTACTTGATGGGCCTCATCTACATCTAACCTTGGCATATTTAAGTCTTCCATAAATATTTCTGTTTGTGTTCTTTTTTGATTTCCACATTTCTCTACTTCATACAAATTTTCATAAAATTTCTGAACTATTTCTAATACCTTTACAGGATCACTGGTTATTTTTTCTGTGATAGGCTCCCTAAGTTTGGCAACAACCCTTTCCACTTTATGTAGTCTAAGTCATTGTGCTAAATGTTTTTGTGCTCTGGTGTTATTGAAAAACACAGTTGCTTAACAGTAATCTTTCTAAACTCCTGCGTATTATCCAGATACTCCCTTATTTTCTCCTTAGCACTCTGCATTTCTGCCTCTTCTTGCTCTGTGAGATTCCCCTTATTCTGCAATACTTTAACTGTTGTCAGCCCCTCTAAATATTTCCTGTAACTTTTTAACCATATTTCTTTTTCTTGTATTTCTACCCTATTCTTAGACTCCACTTTCTCTTTATCTAACTCACTAGCTTTAATTCTGAAGAAATTTCTATCTTCCCTGATAACTCTCAAATAATTTCCACTACCCATTCCTTATGTTCCACTCTTTTGAACAGGTAGGTGCGGAAGTGCTACTGTCTCATTTTTACTTCATTACCCTGACCCTGCATTTTTATCTTAGTTGTTGTTGGTGCATGATCTGAAATAGTTGTTGGATATGAGTCAAAGCTTTCAATTAAATACACATTCCTGTGAAATATAATTTCTGACTAGTCTATCCCACTTCTTGTACCTTGCAGAATAATATGTAAATTCTATGAGTTCTTACTACTGAATCCACAGCTTCCATACCAAATATTTTCATAAATTTCTTTAGAAATCTACCCTCTTTTATTATATATCCCGTCAGCATCCCCCAGATATGTCCTCACTGTTGCAAATCAAATTCCAGTCTCTACCTTTAAGTAGTCCCTGCTGAAAGCTGATGATTTCTCCCAGAATTTTCTTAAGCACTATAACAGCAGTTTTAGGTGGAATATAAAAGCATGCCAGCATAATCCTCTTCCCTTGTCAGTAGCCTCTTAATGCAAAAATATACCATTATCTTTTTTATTTCTGTTCTATCATTATTGTAGCTCCTCTGGCAATTAGTATTGGTACCCCTCTTTTCCTTTGTCCCTGATTCTCTGCTGAATATCCATCCTGAAATCCATTCTTTATCAAATTCACATGCTCATGTCTTTCCAAATGTGTCTCCTGTAGCATTGCTATTTGCACTCTGCATTTCTTAATATAATTCAATAGTCTTTAATTTTTTTCCTTTTTGTCTAGACACATGAGGTCATTCACATTCCAAAATAATATGTTTAGTGTAGCCATTACAATTAGAAGTTATTATTCCCACCCATTATATAAGACAGCTTTTTTAAATATGTATTTCCAGTTTGTGTTACATACAGCCACTAATGTTTGGCAGGTTGATATTTTATACAGTTATTCCTTTTCATCTCCATTTGAACCTATGTCATGTTTTAGAAGAGATTTGTTTTAATGAAAACCCTCAAAAACAAAAAAGCAAAAAACAAGCACACTCCAGGACACCCCCCCCTAACCTTTTGACTTAGAACAAACATACACAAAACTATGTACATCTTCAAATAATGGAGTTTAACTATCTTGATAGGAACAATTGTTCAAAACTGACAGCTACACACACTGTTATTACTTATCGTAAAATTAAGGTTAACTGTGCTAAGACATTTGCTACAGCCTGTGCTCCTTCTTACACTAATTGCTGCCTTTTCTTGTATTATATTTATTCCCCTCCTAGAGTTGAAAAACAGCTTGTATGTTTTCAGAAAACATTACCTTTCTTTTCCTTTTAGTGTCCTTCAAAACATTAATGACATAAAGTGGGGTATAAACTTTTCAGTGCCACACAAGTTTAACAAAGTTAACAGAAGTCCAGTCTTTCCAATTTTACTTGCAAATCCATATTTCACCAATGTGAGTTCTTAATATAATGCAATAATCTTTCATTTTTTTCCTTTTTGTTTATACCCATGAGGTTATTCACGTTTCAAAATAATATGTTTAGTGTACCCATTACGATTAGAAATTATTATTCCTACCCATTATATATGACAGCTTTTTTAAATGTGTAGTTCCAGCTTTTGTGTTACATACAGCCACTAATGTTTGGCAGGCTGATCTTTTATACAGTTGTTCCTTTTCATCTCCACTTCAACCTATGTCACATTTTACAAGAGATTTGTTTTAATGAAAACCCTCAAAGAAGCACATTCCAGGACACTCCCATAACCTTTTGACTTAGAGCAAACACATAAAACTATGTACATCTTCAAATAATGAAGTTTAACTATCCTGACAGGAACAATTGCCCAAAATTGACAGCTACACACACAGGTGTAACTTATCCTAAAATGAAGGTTAACTGTACTAAGACACTTGCTATAGCCTGTGCTCCTACTCACACTAATTGCTGTCTTTTCTTGTATTATCTTTATTCCCCTCCTAGATTTGAAAAACAGCTTGTATGTTTTCAGAAAACATTAACATTTGGTCTTAAAAAGGGCTCTGTTTTTTATTGCAAACCAGTCAGCTTGTCTCCATGGAAACCTAAGAAAAAAATGTACAGCTGTCCTCAGCTATAGACTTCTCAAAATGAATATTTATTTGGTAAAGAAAAACTTTTCATTACATTCGGTGTTCTTTTATTTATTGCTTACACAGATGACTTCTTATTAGATTAAGTCAAGGGCCTTAATCCTGACATTTACCTATGCAAAACTAAGGGAAAATATATAAACTCTGCATATATTATGATCTTGATACTTTTACACCCTATCCCATACCTAGAAAATTAACCTAAACATGCTTTTGCTCAGCCTTTTTTCTTTTTTTACATTGTAATGTCTTACATTTGTAAAACCTAAAACAAAAAAAAGAAGAAAAAAAAAGAAAAAAAGGCACTTGCTTACTTTAATATCTTTATGACATACAATAACTGAAATGTTTTACTTATATAACATGCAGTTTATATCATTAAATATGTTATACAAATAGTGTTAAGAACGATTGTTTTACATAGTTACTTTTTTCCTTTCCGTTCCTTTTGGTGTCCTTCTAAACAGTAATGACATGAAGTAGGGTATATACTTTTCAGTCCCACACACGTTTAACAAAGTTAACAAAAGTCCAGTCTTTCCAATGTTTATTGCAAATCCATATTTCACAAATGTGAGTCATACTTTATAATCTCACATTTATTCACTAATTTCAGTGTTGCTGGTCTTCTTCCTGTTCATATTCATCTCCCAACCCCAGACTCTGGTTCAATTTCTCTAGGCAATGCCTGTGCTTTCCTCTCTCAAGAATTTTCCTTTGGAACATTAGAAAAGCTTTCACTGGTAAAATCTATCTATGAGCTTTATTGTCGGAAGAATGAGAAGCAGAGCCCTCTTCTGTTTGTTGGCTCACTTTTTGTTAGGCACCTTTTGTATTTTCTACTTAGCCTGTTCTGCATCAAAAATGACTTTGATCCTTTAGAAAAAATATTTTGAAGAGAGCTGGATACAACAGCTTGAATCTCATTTCCTGATTGTTGTGATAAATTTGCTTTTCCTCTGCCTGGTGTACAGTGAATAATCATTTACACAAACACTCTACTGTCTTCAATTTTTAATACTTTGCCCTTCTGCCACAGTTTTGCCACTATCAACACTGTCTGCTGGTAAGATTGCATCTTTACCAATACAGGTCTTGGCTGCTTTCTCATGACCATGTTTGGAGCATATACATGATGGACCCTTTCAATTAACAAATCCTGCTGACTAATAGCAGTCTAACTGCTTATGTGTGCTTTCATAAAATGAATACAGTTTGTTCCATTTTCTCTGGTACAACAGGAAATATCAGGTTTTCACTGCATGCTCTATTCTCTAGCGCTACCATTTTTTTGAAACAGCTCTAATTGAACAGTCTCATACTCAGGCAGACTTTTCTTCATTTCAGTCTCTGATTTTTGCAGTTTTGTCAGTTCATCTGAATAGCTGTTTAAAGCCTTTTACCATTTTCCAGCCTTTTGTTGTTTGAGTTAATATATCCCTTAAATGTTTAATTTATTTTATTCAACTCAGGGTACATTTGATTTATTTTTCCTCTAGATTACTGGAAGCCATCTCTTGCACCAAAGCTGGAGCTTGAACTGCTGTACATCTACAGGATTCTTCCCAGTCATTGTTTTCTCTTCTCTTTTTCTCATTGATTTTTTTTCAGCTTGTCAAAGTTTTTTTCTTTGCTGGCATCCAGACAGTGCACTAGTAGACAGTTACTGCATTTACTAAATCTGGCAAAGTTACTGGCCCCCTATCTCTCAGTTGCTTTTTTCATACTGGAAACAGAGCCAGATCATGGTCATAGGAGGCCCTAGGCAGGGTAATGGATCAGGCCTCATTCCCCTGCAGCAGAATCCCTGTAGCCATTCCAGTGACCTATTACCTGGCTATTTCTACCAAGTTACCATAAACACCGTTCAAACCTGTCAGTGTGAATACTATTTTCTTCATTTTTATAATGATAGAAGATGTTTGGATTTAATTTAAATCTTTTATTTCAGATTTTATCACACAAATACCTGGTTTTGCTAAACAAAAACACAGTCTCACAGTGAAAACAGACTTAGCATGAACAGTAAACGTCTTTGCTCTTGAAATTCACAGTGATTGAAATGCACCTGGTCAGTGGTGGATTATTTGGATCTATATTAAAAACACGAATGCTTACCTTATCGAATCCCTAAACATCGACCCGTCCTCATCGAACCGCATAAACACCGAATGCCCTAAACTGCGAAATTCAAAACATCGAACTATCATACTTATCCCACCCCACCGCCCGTTACATACTACCTACACAAACTAAATAAACCACATACATACACTAACTAAAACCCTAGTTCTAACCCTAAACTACACCCTACTTCTAACCCTACACTAAATCTTACATATACCACAAAGTATGCACTTAACTTAACCCGCACCCTAACCCTAAGGTCCATAACTATCACACACTTACCTTATGGAGCTATACCACAGAAGGCCAACCATGATGATTCGATGTTTCCGGTTTCGCTCTTCTGGATGTTTGATGTTTTTGTGGTTCGATAAGGACTGGTCAACGTTTAGGGATTCGATAAGATAAGTGGCTGAGTTACTAATATAGACTCGATTATTTACCTTTGTGGTGTTTTCAAACCATAGGCTCCTTGCAAATATTTTTAGGATCATGCATACATGGCATGTGTTCTCCAATTCATCTTCCAAATTGTATTAAATTGTATTCCTTGTATAATATAGCTCCACTTGTTAGAATGTATTTTAAATGTATAGTTTTGAACATTTCTCAGTAAACAATGAAACAAAATATATGAATCAATAGTGATAAAACTACAATTTCAGAGCATTTCAACCATAAAAGGCTACACTCAAACTTCAGTCAGTACAATCCACCAGTATCAATCAGTATGCACAATCTCTGCAGAATTAAAAGTCATCCGAATGAAGAGGTTGCTACTGGCAAATAACTTTACACTTCAGTGTTTCATCTACAAATTCAATGCCTGCTGCCATGAAGAATTAACTGCCTATGTTACATAAAAAAAGTGGCAAGCTGGTAACATTGCTTTAGGGAATGGCTGGCAAAACAGCAACAGGTTCATAGTTACTGGGAAACTCATACAAAGGAGGACCCAGTCAAGAGTGCAGGACCCCCCCCCCTTACAGTGCACTGCAGTATCAGCAATTCATCTACATGTTGTGGGAGTAGAATCCAAAGCCTTTTGCACCAAAATCAAGTATGCTACCTGTTGTGCTACTAATGCTACTTTCAGATTCTACAGCACAAACAATGACGGCCATTTGATAAACTAAACAGTTGCACATTGAAAGCATGAGCAACAGTACAGTTCTCTTTCCTTGAAACTCAGAATTCTTTGAAAATGCACTGAGACTCACAAGTCCTTCAGCAGTCTGATAGTTGGTGTAGAGGATTCAGGCTCTTGTCTCCAAAGAAATGCACAATTCTTTAAGCAGTCTGGTAGTTGGTCTAGGGGATTCAGGTTGTTGCCTCCTCTATCCAAGGTACAGGGTTTGTGCCTAAGTAAGTTAATTGACTAACCTGCCCCCATTAACTAGGGCATGTCACACACACACACACACACACACACACACACACACACACACACACACACACACACACACACACACACACACACACACACACGTTAAGGCAATGAACAAAATGGCTAGTTTAAATTCCGCACATGTCTCTCTCAGACAGCAGCAGCAAGTGTGGAAGGTATTTACAGTACACCTGCAGTGGCATGCATGCATCTTTATTACACATTACATCTGCATCAGTGTGTGTGCATTGTATTAAAGACACATGCATGGATGCAGAGTGTGTGTCTTCTTAAAAAAGTAGACACAGCTGTGACATTAAAGAAAAAATATTTAAATTTTTGAACCACCTAGGTCACCTATTGCTGAATCCAACTCTGATGGAGAGAGCTGAAATTAAGCTGTTGATCAATGCGCAGCCATCTTGGAAATCATGTCTTAGCCTTGCTTGAAAGATTTTTCTTCATATACCCCATCTGCTTCATTATTATGGCAATCACTTGCTGAATATGGAAGCTGAAAGATAAATTCTCTGATACTGTTATTCCAAATCTTTGTAATGTTTTACTTATATTAGTGATATTAAATATACTTTCTTATTTAAGTTATATTTTCCAAAATAAATTATATTACATTTGTACATGCCAAACCTTATGCTGATTTCTTTGGCTTATTCTCCTATCTACTTCATGCAAGTGTTCAAGTTGCCAATATCAGATGAATCATGGGCAGTAAAACACATTTTGCAGTCATCTGCATATTCATCTGGTCCAGGAGTACTTGTTCTTGGAAATTGTTGAAAAGATTGTATTAAGCAATATAGGCCCAAGGACCGAACCCTATACCACTCCTCCCCTTATTGGTAAGTAGTTTGACAGAGTTCCTTCTATAGTCATGTATTGTGACCTTCCAGTTAGCTAGGACATAATCCCTCAAGTTAGCTAACTGTTTGCCTTTGTTTTAATCAGACAGTTATATATTACAGTATTGGGAAGAGAGATGAAAGCCTTAGCCAAATCCCTGTTAGACAGCACCATGTATTAATCCCATGTCTATGGCCATAGTTATTTGACCGTAAAAAATGAACAAGATTAGTTAAGGTAGACCTACCGTTGAGCCCACACTGATCTGTATCTAGCATTGCTATATATACTCAATTTTGCCAGAAGCTCACTAACTCATCTTTCATAACATTTTCCAAAAATAATTGTTAAACTGATCTGTCTATATTTTTTAATTTCTCCTTAATTTTTTTATATAAATATGTTTGAGACTAGATATTCCTAAGACCAGGGAATAGTTCCAGTTTGTAGAAGCTTATTAAAGATAATGTGCAATATGGGAGCCATTTTATTTTTTAACAGCTACCAATAAAATAGTTAACATTATATCAGATCCCATAGCTGAAGCTTTATAAATTTTGTTTAAAGTATTTTTTAATAATTTCCAAAGACATTCCTGGACAAGTTCCATAAACCACTATGTCCCGCTGAAGCTGCTTAATTGCTGGATAATTGGTATCTTTACAGGCATTTACAAAACATCTATTAAATTCTGTTGCATTCTATTATCCAGTATCACAGTGTCCTTAAACTTTAATGTTGGGGAGATCTTGAATTATGGCAGTTAGAGCAGTGGAGTGAAACTATAAGCTGTTGGCAAGCTGTTTCCTGTTGTCCAGGGTTTGATCCCCAGAGACTTATCATGTATAAGTATGTATATTAATTTGTTTGTGGTGTGTGTGTTTATATGTGTGTGTGTGTGTGTGTGTGTGTGTGTATAAATATATATATATATATATATATATATATATATATATATATATATATAAATATATTATATGTATGGATTTATATGACTGTATTGAATTACCGTATTGTTAAACCCTATAACGTTGAGAAGAGAACACTGAAACATAAAAACACTCCAAAACTTAAGTATCAGAATCCACATCATCAAAAAAAAGACAAGCAGAGGCTGAACAACACCACAAACACCTCAATAACACAAAGTCACCAAATATTACTGCAAACAATGGGTATGGAGTTAGCCAGTAGGTGATGTCCATATGCAGTCTTCCATTCCATGATATGGATTGAAATACTTAGGTTTTGTGATGTTTTTACATTTAAGTGTTCTCATCTCAGCATTCCAAGGGTATTACAATACTGTGATTCGATAAAGTCATTTATATATATATATATATATATATATATATATATATATATATATATATAGGGTCTATATTGAATCAGCGAATGCTTAAAAAAGCAAACGCTGATTCATCGACCCTATGTAAGCGAAAGCTAACAATCCCAAAAACCCAGAACAGCGATTTTTTTCCCTTGGAAAAAAATTGTTGGGCTGGTTTCGGGAGTTTGCCATTTCCTCCACTGTAGTGCAATCTCGGGGTTGGTAAATTTAAGTGGGGGGGGGGTGTGGGGAACTATACTGTTTTAAGATTTTTTTTTTTTTTTTTTTTGTAGAACAGCGATCTTTTTCCCTGGGAAAAAAATTAGTTCACATCTTTCTGTGAGGGACCCGAGCAAACAGTATTTATATTTGTTGCTGAAAATTCATAAGAGCTTAGATCAGCCCCCAGATAGACCCATAGTCTCTGGAATTGGTCCTTTGACTGAACCTTTGTTGGCATATTTAACCCAGTATTTACATCCTCTGTTACCTCTTATTCGGGCTAGGATTAAGAATACTACCCAATTCCTACAAATTGTATCAGATTCCCAACTTAAACCTAATTGGCTTATGTGCACCCTTGATGTGAAATCCTTATATACTAGTATACCACACTGGGTAGGGTTGTAAGCCTTGGATTATTGGTTAAATAGAGCTGGGTTGTATACACCAGGATTCAATACACTCCTCATTTGTATGGCTGAGCACATCCTAACCAAAAATGCTTTTTATTTTCTGGGGGGTTGTTACTGGCAAACCCAGGGGACAGCCATGGGGACCTCATTTGCCCCCATTTATGCAGATCTTTTTATGGGGTACATAGAAGAATTTATAATGAGGCCCATAACATCTACCTGCCAGAAATCGACATATGGAGGAGATTTCTAGATGGCTGTTGGTTGGTGTGGCATGCGGATATTGAATATCTACATGAGTTTGAACAATATTTGAATGATAATAAATGGGGTATTGCATTTTCCTTTTCTCATAGTTATGAGGAAATTAATTATTTGGATGTCAGGGTTGTGAGAGAACCTGATCACACCTTGCGCACCTTGGTGTATAGAAAATACCCTCAATATAACAATTTATTGTATGCTACCAGTCTGCACCCCACACACACACAATCAGAAATATCCCTAAGTCCCAATTCTTAAGAATTAGAAGGATAGGTTCAAAAGATCAAGATTTCAACAGCTCCAAGGATGATCTTACGTGTAGATTTCTCCATAGAGGTTATAGGATGGGGGACGTTGTTACAGCCAGGGAGTGGGCTTCTATACAGCCTAGGGTTCAGTTGTTAACTTATAAGGAGAAGAATGAATATAAGGAATCCGATACACTGAGACTAATAACTTATAGTTGAAATGTCAATTTATTAAAGAATGTGGTTAGTAAACATTGGAATATTTTGATGGCCAATACAAAATTGGGTCAGATTTTGCCAGAATATTGTCAGTTTTCTTTTCGTAGAGGCAAGACACTGGGATCCCATTTTTCTTATTACAAACGTTATAGTACAAACAAGAATCCTGGTGATCAGTTTTAACAGTTACATGGGAGAAGCTAGTTGGGTCCTTTTCATGTGGGCATTGCTCTTTATGTCAACACATTTTCAAGTCTAAACAATTTTCCAGTCAGACTACAGATCAAGTATATGACATCAATTTCTATGCTAACTGTGGATTAGACTGGGTCATTTATTTGGCCAGCTGCACCTGTTCTTTTTTTTTATGTAGGACAGACATCCAGACCCCTTTGTTTGAGAATATCTGAACACATGAGTGACATTCGCAACACATACCTTATATAGGCACTGTCAATCACACCCCACTGCTAGATTCAGGTTCACCATTATAGATAAAATAAGGGGAGATAGAAAATGTAAGAGGGGTTGGCATTCTATACTCGATTATAAGTCAACAAGATGGATTGTTAAATTAGGTGCACTCTTCACACCAGGGCTCAATGATAAATTATAGTATATCTTTAAACCAAAGGAGATGTAACATCACAGGAAGTGAGGTGGTTTGGATATTTAAACAGTGTATTTTGTGTTTTGCAGTATCACTGATGAAGGCTCTGTGCCAAAACTGGTTTGATATCTCTGTTCTACAATAAAGATTCTATGAATGTGTCTGGTCTGGAGCTGGCTTTGTTTGTTGCCACTCAACCACAGCCCATAAGGCATAACAACGTACCCAACACTATAGTCATAGGTGACTCTATAGTCAGGCACACTGATGTTCCACTCACCAGGTTAAACAAGGAGAAAGTTACTGTCAGCTGCCTACTGGGTGCCAAGATCCGCCGCATAATGCACGCACTCAGTTTACTCCACAACAAGTACAAATATGACTCTGTCATTGTCCATGTTGGTGTGAATGACTAGAGACGTACCTCCCTGGACTACAGGAAAAGAGACATGGTGGAGCTCCCCGATCCCGTAGCCCAGGCAGGTATGACCCTAGCCCTGAGTAGCATCCTGCCATCACCCAGAATGATACCACAGTACAAGGACAAAATGATTGACTTCAACAATTGGCTAAGCTTCTGGTATCATTCTAAGGGGATCCAGTATCTGTCTGCCTGGGATGACATGATCAACAGACCATGATACTTTGCTAGAGATGGCCTGCACCTGTTGCCCTTGGGATTCTGGATACTTGCTAAGGCTCTTGCCACCCCATATAGTGCCTTTTTTAGGCAATGTTCAAATGACAAATTCACCACTGTAACAGGTACATGCAAGCAAAATCTGAGGGTAATGGTACTCAATGCTAGAAGTCTAAACCTCAAAATGCACTCACTCGAGGCACTCCTTAAAATGGAGAACATCGACATCTGTGCAGTGACAGAGACCTGCTTCAATGCTCCAGAGAGCATCCCTGCATTACCAGGCTATAATTCATACCACACCTTTCGGCTACCTAACCTGGACCGAAACACTAAAGGCGGAGGCGTGTCCATATTCATTAAGGATATCCACACCTCCAGGCTAGTTGCTCAGCATAATGCATCCGAGATTATCCAAGTGCAACTAACTCTGGGCAAGACCGCAATCCAAATTGTAGCTTGCTACAGATCCCCCACCATGCCCCAGGATTCCCACTCCTCATTTCTTGATACACTGGAAAATATTAGGGTACAACCCAACACCCTAATAATGGGTGATTTCAACTACCCCACCATTAACTGGTAAAACTACTCATGTACCAACCCTTTTGCTCAACGTTTTCTGGAATTCATAAATTCCAGTGCCTTGGATCAGCTTATCCACACCCCCACCAGAGGTAGCAATATCCTAGACCTGGTCATTACCAACATGGGCGACCGGTGTTCCACACCAGAGGTAATTTCCTTGTTGGTCAGATCCAACCACAAACTAATCACCCTAGACATCCACATCCCGCCCCCACTCCCCATTAGGGAAACCACCGTAAAAAATTTCTCCAAAGCCAACTTCACGCTTCTTAAGATAGAAGTGGCAAACTTTATGATACCCATGCAGACGGACAATAGAGGTACAACTGTTGAATCCTACATAAATGCACTTTATAAGCACAAGTGCATGGATTGTGCTATCCCTAACAGAACCATGATGCTATCCTCCAAAAAAAAGGAAGCCAATCTGGTGGTGCCCTGCCATAAACAAACTCTACAACAGAAGAAAGAAACTGTTGTAAAAAAGAGTAAAATCCCATGACAAGAGGAACTCCCTGGTCAGCCTCAGTAAGAAGCTGAGATCCCTCATAAAATCCTCCTAAGCTAGTTACAGAAACAAAATCGCCACTGATTCTAAAGACAACCACAAAGCGTTCTATAGCTATGTCAAGAATCTCAATGGCAACACTCAGATCTGCTCTGAGTTACAGCACAACGGCACTAAATATACAGAAGCAACTGATATTGCCAACATCCTGGCAGATAGATTCGGTGCTAACTTTACCCCCGTCTCACCCCCTAAAGGGCCTATCTCTATACCAGAAGAATGCAAAGTTCCTGTAATCACAGCTGCACAGGTAAAAAACACACTCTCCTAAACCAAGAATACAGCATCCATGGGACCTGACAACATCCCAGGCTGTGTTCTACATGAACTACAGAAAGAACTGGCATCCCACCTAAGTACCATGTTCAATCATAGCTTCACCTCAGGCTTTGTGCCCACTGAATGGTGCATAGCGATGGTTATCCGACTCCACAAAGGGGGAGCCATCACGGACCCTGGGAACTACCGCCCCATTAGCCTGACGAGCCTGGTCTGCAAGGCCATGGAATGTATCATCATGGAACTTATAAACAAAGACATTGGTAATCTCCAAACTCTGGACCTCACCCAGTTTGGGTTTGTAAAAGGCAGATCATGTCTCCTAAACCTGATTGACTTCTTTGAAGCAGTCACCAAAGCCGTAGATGAGGGTAAGGTGGTTCACACAGCCTATCTAGATCTCGCCAAGACTTTCAACACCATTCCCCACTCTGGAATTATAGATGAACTCACTAAACTAGATATAAATCCCTGTGTCACAAGATGGGTTGCCAACTGGCTCACCGACAGAACCCACACTGTTAAAGTAGCAGACTTGAAATCCAACTTCAGACCAGTGACAAGTGGAGTACTACAAGGTTCAGTCCTGGGTCCTCTCCTGTTTGGTATCTCCTTTTCTGAAGTACAGGCTAACACAGAAGGTCTTTGGCTAATGAAGTTCACAGATGACTGCAAACTAGGAGCCATAATTGAAACTCCTAATGATGTGGACATCCTACAAAAGGGCCTCACTGAGACAGATGCCTGGTGTCAAAGCCATGGCCTCAAGCTCAATGCCAAAAAGTGCGTTGTCATCCCCTTTGGTAAAAACTCTGTACCCATGAAGTATCACATAGGCGGTAGTCTACTTAACACCGAAAGTATGATGAAACCTTGGGACACAGGTGGACAGTAGTCTCTCCTTTGATAATCACATCGCCACAGTAGTCAGGAAATCCTTCTATGTGGCACACCTCATCGCAAAAGGTTTCTCATCAAGGAAAAAATAGGTCATTGTTCCCCCTCTCCTCATCACTCATTAGACCCATTATAGAGTACAATGCCCCTTTTGGTATGTACCTCACAAGACATCTAGAACAACTGGAAAGGCCGCAGAAATACCTCACAAAGAGGATTACTGGCCTCAAACAGATGCCCTATGCAGACAGTCTCAAAAACTCCAGCTTTACTCCATTGCATATCGTCTACACAGAGGCAATCTTTGCCTAACATACAAAGCTATGTCAAACCCAGAGCTGTTGGACATGCTTCACTTAAGGAAATCCCAATCCCTCCGAGCTACACGCTCTAGGGACCTGAACCTTGTCACCACAATAAACAGAACATGCTGGAGGGATAGATTCCTGTCTCAGAGACTTCCCATACTCTGGAACAGACTACCTATCTATATCAAACAAAGCTCCTCATTAGCACTCTTCAAGAAAAATCTTGATGATTGGATGGGAAATAGGAAATTCACCCCGGGGATCACTTCTGTGGCTCTACTCGACAGTGGCACAGGAAAATAATTTTCTTGGGTGGTGAAAGCCAGGGTACCTTTTTGGCTAGGCTTATATAGGCCCTAGGGCTAATAGCCTAGTACCTACCTATGACCCTATACACACACACACACATATATATATATATATATATATATATGTGTGTGTGTGTGTGTGTGTGTGTGTGTGTGTGTGTGTGTGTGTGTGTGTGTGCCTGAATGTACAATTATATCATGGTTAGTCAAGAACACAAATAAGTGACACACAAATGAGAGGAAAAGAGTGAAATTACAAATGACTGACGCACAAAGAGCATATTACAAAACATTGAAAATTGTCTCTTAGTATTAGTAAACTCCTCCTACACAACCTAGATTAAGCACCACCTAAATAGTGTTACTGTTATAGAAAGGGTTTTTAGTATTATAATGTGTAGTGTTCGGGTTAGGGGTAGGGTTGGCACATGAGTAAGGGTGGATGGGCGACTTTACTGTTGGAATTCATTGACTGACAAAATGTTAAGAAACTCTTGATTGAAGGTTATTGATCATGTTCATTATGCCGATTTCATACTCAGATAATTAAAAATCACACAGTTTAAGGACAGTATTATAATCAGGGAAACTGTTTAAACTTTTTTTCCAGGGTATTGGTATATGTGCCTGGGCCCATGGATGAACTTCTGTAAAATGCAGCTAAACTCAGACATCTGCACCCTCTAATATTTCATATGCCTAGAACTAAAATTCCATCTGTTAAACATTCAGATTTACTGTAATTTTGAATTATTATGTCCCTACTATTTCATGTTTCCTCAACTGTCACAGTATTATAACTTTCACATGAAATTATTGCCAATAATTCATGCCATTTGTAAGCAATGTTTCTAACATTGCAAAAATAACCTTCCAGAGTATTGCCAAGTATACAGTCCCTTCTGCAAATCTGGAAATGGTAGTTTCTTTAAATTCTGCTGTAAAAATATTGACCTTACTCCCAGCAAATGTGAATGCCATCCTTTATAAACAATCTACAGTCATTTGCAGTCTTTTCAACATGTTTAATGTTATAGCATGATCTACACACAACTTGTATAACCCTTTTAAAATCTCTAACACTGCTGTTTTCATTAGGCTCAATAGCGTATATTTTACATAATTTGTGACCACATGTAAAATAAAGTACTTTTGTGTGTGTTTGCTTGAAACAGGTAACAGAGGTACAATATAAGTTAACTTCAGCCCTGATAATAATCATAAATAATCCTCTCCTCATCAGCATCACCGAAAGACCTTTGAATTAGTCTTAAAATTAACGTTATAACTTCATTTATGTTAATGCTTTCTGATGTTTCGAGATGACATGCATTCTTATTTTAGTCAGTTTTATTAAATTCAAGCAATTTTAGATCTGTAAACAATTGTCGATCACCAAGGGTCTCTGTTCAATATTTTTGTTATATGTATCATCTTCCTGCAGTGAATTAATGGCAACGTGTATTTTTCATTCATTTTGTACCCTTGGAGACCCTTACTTTCAGGACTATTGTGTTTATCTGAAATCATGTTGTTTGGATTTATTTTTATTAGTAGCTATAGCAGTATATATTAAATGAATAGTTTCACATTGTTTAACTAATTCATTTTGTGTAAAACTTATAATTTTGTGGCTATCCCCAGCTTCATTAAGTAATCTATCATTTCTATTATTGATAGCAGCCATTTCCTGATCTGTGTGAGATGCCCAAAATTCACACACAGAAACATTATTCAATTTGTTATCATCTGTAATTATATGACTGACTACTTCTTTTCCTTTTAGTACTACTATTGCCTTTCTTTTCATGTTTATTTTACTAGTAGAGTTGTTTATAATATTGGTTATATTCCTGGCGGCACATTCTGTTTCTTAGTTACAAGTCTGATAATAACCTTTAGAAGCATCTCTTGAGTTAGTTGTGGGTTCTTGGGGTATATCTATGGTTGTTACATCATGCATAACATCTGCTTTCCATGAATTCATAAATTCATATAATGTTTTTACAGATTCATATGAAGCACATGCAAAATTAAGTTTCCCCTTAATTTTATTTACTAATGCAGTAATTACATCATCCAGATGACTACAATTAAAACATATATAGCCTTATCTGTTCTCAGGATTCCTACAAAGTATACCTCAAGTATTACAGTGGAAAAGGAACTTGTATTTTCATAGTTCATGCAACTCATACCAATGCAAATCATCAATTTAGTTAGTTAACTGCAAACACCATTTACTCAGGCTTGTAACTGAAAGTGATATTTAGTCATAACTAGGAACTATGAAGGAAACAGAGCGGGTATTGGATACCTTTTAGTCCAATCACTTATGTGGTACTCACTGTATCGAAAACACAGAGGATTCCGGCATGATAAAAGAGCTATAGTTTAATCACTTTAGGAAACTATGAGATGACTAGGACATATATTGAATACCTTAGTATAGTTACCTATTTGAAAACACAGAGGTCCTATTATTAGGAAACAGTGTAAGAGTAAATGTATATTATATTAACAGCAAGTGCCATATGGCATAAAATAAATGCAACAGTATCTTACTTGTACAGTAAAGTCATGTTGCAGCTAAATAAATACCTTAGGGGACTATGGTTCTCATTTTCTGTTTTGCAACAGCTGTCAGTCAGTACTACACCACCAGGGAAGGAAAACATTCAAAAATAAAAGAATGAAGTGTCTTCCCTAAGTTCTGATAAGGGAAAAGGAGAGTTCATTAGTAAATAGATCAAACAACCAAAAAAAAATACTTTAAAGTTTCTGTAAATCACATCTATTCAAACTTTGCTCATTTTAAACATCTGGCCAGTCTACAGAAAACAGCTGATAGGTTGTGGCAGCTCTCAGTCACTACAACACCACCAGGGAAGGACCAATCAGAGATAAGAGAACAAGGTGTCTTCCCTAAGCCATAATAAAAGAAAGTGAGAAGAGACACATCGATAGATAAAACAACCAAAAACTACTTAAAATATGCTTACATTGAATCTCCTTAAAGAGGACTCATTTAAACTTCCTGAATATTACTCAGTTGTACAAATATATCTTAAAATTGCATTCATATAGAAATTATTTAGTACATTTTATGCAAAAGGTGTTGGATATTTGTTGACCTAATGATATTTATTGGTTAACTTTGGATGCTGCTACTCACAGCACTAGCATTAGAGATCGCTCTGATACTGACTCTGTAAATTTCCTTATGGGGAAACTTACTTGTTTCTCATTATAGTTTGGAGCTGTTCCTTTTTTGTTATTAAACTAATGTTTTTTTTTCTTTCTGATGAGTTGTACAAATAAATTAATAGCACAACTATAAATGACCCTTTGTACCATCATCACCATTTAGCTATGGGTCTGTTCAAGTATAATGTTTACAAGACACACACGTATCTCTCTATTTGTTGCTGTTCTCCCCAACATTTGGGATTTGTTCACATTACTTTTTAAAATGTAAAGTGTTCAGATATTATAGATGCCCTGATAATTTGATCTTTAAGCAAAGTTGATGCTCAGAATGTCCAGCTCTTCATTCGTGAAATTAATAATGGCTAATATCCAGAAGAACAATGCTCTTTTTTTTGGGGGGGGGAGGGGCTTGTTTTGATTTGAATAATTGGTGTATTCAGACTTCATTATTTTACAAATCCACTTCTGCTCTGAGTTTTTTCTATATGGAACACATTTTCATCCATCCCATCTTCATTTTTTACTCCTTTTTGCTGAGCTACAATGAGCACAATGTGCTAATGGCAGGGGGAAGATTTTCTGACAGCATAGATCACATTTTAGCTCCTTCAAGCTTAACCCGATTTCTAGGGAAGAGCTGTTATCTATCAGTTCTACATCTGATTCCTAGGGAACAAAGCTTCCTTAAAAACAGGACAAAATTGTGCTTTGTTATTAAATATATTCTTTCTGAAGAGATCATTAGATTGGTGATAGTTGGAATCTCTGTTTCCAGGAAGTTCAAAATTATACAAACCACCCCTTGATTTCTTATAAAAGTGATAGAAGTATGTATGATCTGCATAGTAAATAGTCACTTTATTAAACTACCTTAAATAATCAGATCTACTTAAGGAGTACTTACCTCTGCATTATGTGTAATAATAGCAACTTTGTCTGCCTAGTCTTTATCAAGACTAATGGGAAAATGTTTTGCATTTGAGTGTTCTTGTTGCAATACCGTGAGGGTGGTTTACACCTGACAGTTTTTATCTAGTCTCTGTTGTAGGGACCTGTAGGAAGTTTAAGACTGGCAAAAAAGCAATGAGCCAGCAAACTGTGAAACTAAAATTATTTAATTATTAATGCAGCATCAAAAACACATACCCAGACCGGTTTTGGCTGGTAAAAAACACAGCCTTCATCAGTGTGAAAGTAAACTAAAATCAATACTGTTTTATATATCTGCACATAAATTGAATAGACACACCCATTGGTTGTTTAAAATTGCTCATTCAATCCAGGTGGAAACAATCCACCTAGCTTAACAATCCATTTTTTCTCTTTAGAATCTAAAATGGAATGCCAACCTGTTTT
Source organism: Protopterus annectens (assembly GCF_019279795.1). NCBI lineage: Eukaryota > Metazoa > Chordata > Ceratodontiformes > Protopteridae > Protopterus > Protopterus annectens. The sequence continues at coordinate 1,399,575,005 of NC_056741.1, read as the reverse complement.
GTTTAATTTATTCCCCTTAACTAAATCAATAATCAGAAATGTAAACTTGGCTGATTTATGTGCCATACAATGCTTATATAATACATTACTGGATTTTTTGTTTTTAATATTACTTATATGTTCTGAAATTCTCAACCTAAGCGGACGGGATGTTTGGCCAATATAAAAAGATCCACAAGTGCATGTGGCTAAATATATTAGCCAGTCATTACTGCAATTGGCAAAACATTTAATATCATACACAATACCACAATTTTTACTCGTAAACTGTTTTGACTTAGATATTTTGTCACAATGTATGCAGTGACCACGTGGAAAACATCCAATAAGTGGTTCACCTGTAATGGTTGTTTGTATCTCCTGAGACAAAGCTCTAACATGAGAATGTTTATAATGACTGAAAAAAGATGCCAAATTTTTACCTTTACGAAAGGAAAACAAACACCTATCTGGTAACATATTAGATAAATCCTGGTCACACTGCAGTATATTCCAATGTCTGTGTATACTATTAATAAGTGCATCAGAATTCCTTACATATGTAGTAATAAATCTAATAGGTTGTGGATTTTGTTCTTCACGTTTTTTATATACTAGTAAATCATCCCTCTTCAGTGTGTTTGCCCAGTTACTGACCTGCAGAACATGTCCCATATGATATCCCCTAGATTTAAATCTGTATGTCAAATCCTGTCTATATTCTTGAAAAGTAGATTCATGAGAACAAATCCGCCTCATTCTAATATATTGGGATTTAGGGATATTTTTGGCTATATGAGGAGGATGAAAGCTGGATGCATGGAGGACAGTGTTAAATTGTGGATACTTTCTAAAAACCTGCGTACTTAAGGTGTTACCTGATAGTCTACTGATGTGAACATCAAGAAACGTGATAGTATCTGCATGATAATTGACTTTAAAGTGCAGGCCCCATTTATTCTCATTCAAATAAGATATAAACTCCATCAAATCCACATCAGTCCTCCACACCATGCAGCAATCGTCCAAATAGCGTCTCCAAATGTCAATTTCATCCAGGAACAGGTTATGGCTGTTGTCATAAATAATAAAGGCCATAAATAAATCTGCATAAATGGGGGCAAAAAACGTGAAGAACGAAATCCACAACCTATTAGATTTATTATTACATATTTATGTATGTTATTACATAATTAAATAATTTTAGTTTTACAGTTTTCTGGCTCATTGCTTTTTTGGTGGATTTGATATTGTGGAGCCGTGCAATTGCCTTTCGGGCAGGAGGATCTTCTTTGCTGTTACACCAGTTTAAGACTGGGCCACAGGAATGTTTGGAATAAAAGGACAGGTAGTCCTTTGGCTGCTCACTACTGTGATGCTAAGTTAAACTCACAATCTAGTAGCAAGCTCTTATTTCTATAAGAGAAGGCATGTTTGCCAAAGACAGACTGTTGCAACTGTTTATTATAATTAAATATAGACATTTAAGACCTCAGGTCTCAACATAAACTGCGATAGGTGGCATCCAATGTGTTGGTTTTAACTGATGACTTTTTTTTTGTTCTATTAATGTGTGTTCCTTTATTGTTCATAGGTAGGTACTAGGCTATCAGCCCAAGGGCCTAAGTAAGCCTAGCCAGCAAGGTTCCCTGGCTTATGCCACCCAAGAAAGTTATTTTCCTGTGCCCCTGTTGAGCAGAGCCATAGAAGTGATCCCCGGGGTGTATTTCCTATTTCCCATCCACTCATCAAGATTTTTCTTGAAGAGTGTTAATGAAGAACTTTTCTTGACATGGATGGGTAGCTTGTTACAGAGTGCAGGAAATCTCTGGGACAGGAATCTATCCCTCCAGTATGTCCTGTTTATTGTGGTGACAAGGTTTAGGTCCCTAGAGCGTGCAGCTTGGAGGGATTGGGATTTCTTTAGGTGTAGCATGTCCAACAGATCTGGGTTTAACATAGCTTTATATGTTAGGCAGAGATCTCCTCGGAGTAGGTGATATGCTACAGAGTAAAGCTGGAGTTTTTTGAGACGGTCAGAGGGTATCTGTTTGGGGCTAGTAATCCTCTTTGTGAGGTAATTCTATGGCCTTTCCAGCTGCTGCAGATGTCTTGTGAGGTACATTCCAAAAGGGGTGTTTTACTCTATAATGGGTCTAATGAGTGCCGAGTAGAGGGGAACAATGACATCTTTTTTCCTAGATGAAAACCCTTTTGTGATGAGGTGTGCCATGTAGAAGGATTTCCTGACTACTGTGACAATGTGATTATCAAAGGAGAGACTACTGTCTACATGGGTCCCCAGGTTTCTTGTCACACATTCGGCATTAAGTAGACTGCTGCCTATGTGGTAGTTCATGGTACATAATTTTTACCAAAGGGGATGACAATACACTTTTTGGCATTGAGCTTGAGGCCATGGCTCTGACACCAGGCATCTGTCTCAGTGAGGCCCTTCGGTAGGATGTCCACATCATTTGGGGACTCAACTATGGCTCCTAGTTTGCAGTCATCTGCAAACTTCATTAGCCAAAGGCCTTCTGTGTTAGCCTGTACTTCAGAGAAGTAGATATCAAACAGGAGTGGTCCCAGGACGGAACCCTGTGGTACTCCACTTGTCACTGGTTTGAAGTCAGATTTGGAGTCTGCAACTTTTACAGTGTGGGTTCTGTCGATGAGACAATTGGCAACCCATCTTGTGATGTAGGGATTTATACCTAGTTTAGTGAGTTTAGCTATAATTCCAGAATGGGGATGGTGTCGAAAGCCTTGGCGAGGTCAAGATAGGCTGTGTGAACCACCTCACCCTCGTTTACAGCTTTGGTGACTGCATCAAAGAAGTCGATCAGGTTCAGGAGGCATGATCTGCCTTTCACAAACCCGAACTGGGTGGGTCCAGAGTTTGGAGGTTACCAATGTCTTTGTTTATGAGTTCCATGATGATACGTTCCATGGCCTTATAGACCAGGCTTGTCAGGCTAATAGGGCGAGAGTTCCCGGGATCAGTGGTGGCTCCCCCTTTGTAAAGTGGGATAACTGTTACTGTGAGCCAATCAGTGGGCACAAAGTCTGATGTGAGACTATGATTGAACATGTTGCTTAGGTGGGGAGCCAGTTTGTTCTGAAGTTCATGTAAAACGCAGCCTGGGATGTTGCCCGGTCCCATGGATGCTGTGTTTTTGGCTTTACAGGGTGCAGCGTTTACCTGCGTAGTTGTGATTACAGGGACTCTGCATTCTTCCTGTATAGTTATGGGCTCTTTAGGGGGTGAGAGGGGGGTAAAGTTAGCACTGAACCTATCTGCCAGAACGTTGGCAATATCAGTTGGTTCTGTAATTTTCATGCCATTGTGCTGTAACTCAGAGCAGATCTGGGTGTTGCCATTGAGATTCTTGACATAGCTATAGAATGCTTTGTGGTTGCCCCTGGAATCAGTGGCAATTTTGTTTTCATAAGCTAGCTTTGGAGGATCTTATAAGGGATCTCAGCTTCTTACTGAGGCTGACCAGGGAACTCCTCCACTCATGGGATTTTACTCTCTTTTGCAACAGTTTCTTCCTTCTTTTGTAGAGTTTGTTATGGCAGGGGACCACCAGATTGGCTTCCTTTTTTTGGAGGATAGTATCTTGGTTCTGTTTAGAATGCACAATCCATGCACTTGTGTAAGTGCTTATAGAGTGCATCTGTGTAGGATACAGCAGTCGTAACTGTATTGTCCATCTGCATGGGTGTCATGAAGTTTGCCACTTCTGTCTTAAGAAGCATGAAGTTGGCTTTGAAGAAATGTTTTACCATGATTTCCTTAATGGGGAGTGGGGGCAGGATGTGGATATCTAGGGTGATTAGCTTATGCTCGGATCTGACCAACGAGGAGTTGACTTCAGGTTTAGAACACCAGTCACTCATGTTGCTAATGACTAGGTCTAGGATATTGTTGCCCCTGGTAAGGGTGTGGATAAGTTGACCCAGGGCATTGGAATTTATGAATTCCAGAAAGCGTTGTGCCAAGGAGTAGGTACATGATTAGTTTTCCCGGTTAATGGTGGGGTAGTTGAAATTGCCCATTATTAGGGTGTTTGGTTGATCCCTAATATTTTCCAGTATATCAAGAAAAGAGGAGTGGGAATCCTGGGGCATGGTGGGGGATCTGTAGCAAGCTACAATTTCAATTGCAGTTTTGCCCAGAGTTAGTTGCACTTGGATAACCTCAGATGCATTATGCTGAGCAACTAGCCTGGAGGTGTGGATATCCTTAATGAAGATGGACACACCTCCACCTTTGGTGTTCCAGTCCAGGTTAGGTTGCCAAAAAGTGTGGTATGAGTTGTAGCCTGGTAATGCAGGGGTGTTCTCTGGAGCCTTGAACCAGGTCTCAGTCACTGCACAGATATCAATGTTCTCCATTTTAAGGAGTGCCTCGAGGGAGTGCATTTTGAGATTTAGACTTCTAACAATGAGTAGCATTACCCTCAGTTTTTTCTTGCTTGTTCCTGTTACGGTGGTGAATTTGTCATTTGAACCTTGCCTAAAAAAGGCACTATAGGGCAGCAAGAGTTTTACCAGTATCTGTAATCCCAGGGGTGACAGGTACAGGCCATCTCTGCCAAAGCATCATGGTCTGTCGACCATGTTGTCCCAGGCAGACAGATACTGGATCCCCTTTGAATGACACCAGAAGCTTAGCCAATTGTTGAAGTCAATCATTTTGTCCTTGTACTGTGGTGTCATTCTGGGCGGTGGCAGGATGCTACTCAGGGCTGGGGTCATACCTACCTGGGCTACAAGATCAGAGAGCTCTTCCATGTCTCTTTTCATGTCATCCAGGAAGGTACATCCCAGGTCATTCACACCAACATGGACAATGACAGCATCATATTTGTACTTGTTGTGGAGTGACCTGAGTGCGTGAGTTATATGCGGATCCTGGCACCCGACAGGCAGCTGACAGTAACCTTCTCTTTGTTTAGCCTGGTGAGTGGGACATCAGTGTGCCTGACTATAGAGTCACCTATGACCAGTGTGTTGGGTACGTTGTTTTGCCTTATGGGCTGTGCTTGAGTGGCACACTGATTCTGTGGGCTTTGTGTCATTTGGGTTGTGTTGGTGGGTGGAGGTTGCTTGCGTTTCTGCTTTGGAGGTCTCTGTTGCTTGAGAAGATTATTATTGAGAGCCTCCACGAATGTCTTTGTGTTTCTATGTATGGATTTTGGTGGTGTAGGTTTAGTGGAACTATGTGATGAGTGTGGTGTGGTGCAAGTGTTTACCTTCTCCTCTTGACTTTCAAGTTCAGTCTTGGTTGGAGAGAGCTTTACCTCCAGTTTGGCTGGATAAGTGCATCTCTCACAGGTTGTGGTGTTGGGTGGTAGGAGGAGAGGATTGCCTGTGTACATGAGGCAATTGCTACATTGTCCCAAGATGCCCAGATTCATCAGATAGACAGGAGAGAACACTGGGAGCTAACCCTTGGACATGCCTGAATAAAAAAACACTTTCCTCTAGATAAGTGAGGAAAGTGAGTATATGTTTTTCTCTAAGCAAGTGAGGAAAGTAACTACAAAAACTGTTTTCCTCTCGGTAAAGAGGAAGGTTGAGTGCTGTAGTAATTTGTAGATTATTTAGTGCTAACAACACATTCTGAACAAGTGCTGAGCACAAATAAACAAATTCAAATGCTAAAACTAAGAATCTGTACCTGGATCTTGTGGTAGATAGGCTACCTAGTGTATTCTTTTTATACTTCTTTCAAAATGCTTTGACAATGCACTAGAGAGTTCTGTGTGTGCATCATTTAGGTGTGTGTGTGTGTGTGTGTGTGTGTGTGTGTGTGTGTGTGTGTGTGTGTGTGTGTATATATATATATATATATATATATATATATATATATATATATATACATATATATATATATACAGAGAGAGAGAGAGAGAGAGATATGTATGTATGTAGATACATACAGACAATGGCTCTGACAGAAAGGTTTCAACCCAAATTATCCACTAACCTTACAGTTTCAAGCTCCATTGTCCAGGCTGCAGTCATATAAATGTGGATGGGCTGTTTGGGGCTTAAATTCTATCTGAGAAGCCTAGAAGTCGAGGTTCTATATGGGAAGGATGGGTTATAGTGACTGATGAATCTAGGGAATTTACCAGTCAACATGGGATTGTATGCACTTGGGCTGCCTTTATCAGACAGTGTATCATGAGAGGGAAATGAACAACAGGTAGGCAAACCAAAAAGAGACAAGTTCCAGGATCAGACAACGAGGATCATGTTAATCTTGGGGCAATCAATGATTATTACTATGTATGGAGAAAAAATGGTTCCAGATGCCTGATCTCTGTATTTGAAGAGCATTTTGAGATTTTTCCAGGAAGTGGTGTATGGAGGACTAAGGCAGTCTGAAGGAGTCCTTGAAATCTGAAAAGGAGCAGTAGTTTTTGGTCTGTAAAGAAAAACTGGTGGAGTTATCCTTATCTGTTCGGTTAAGAGAGTCCAGAAGAGAAAGTCTGAATTGTTGCAAGTACTCAGGTCACTAAAACTATGAAATTGATGAGCTGAACACTGAAAAAAAAAATAATCAGCAGTGTATGACTGAAAGTATTTTTTATGTTTCTGCTATAGTTCTGTCATAGGTTCATAGGTAGGTACTAGGCTATTGGCCCTAGGGTCTATATAAGCCTAGCCAAAAAGGTACCCTGGCTTTTGCCACCCAAGAAAATTATTTTCCTGAGCCCCTGTCGAGCAGAGCCACAGAAGTGATCCCTGGGGTGAATTTCCTATTTCCCATCCAATCATCAAGATTTTTCTTGAAGAGTTCTAATGAGGAGCTCTGTTTGACATAGATAGGTAGTCTGTTCCAGAGTATGGGAAGTATCTGGGACAGGAATCTATCCCTCCAGCATGTTCTGTTTATTGTGGTGACAAGGTTTAGGTCCCTAGAGCGTGTAGCTTGGAGGGATTGGGATTTCTTTAAGTGGAGCATGTCCAGCAGCTCTGGGTTTGACATAGCTTTGTATGTTAGGCAGAGATCACCTCTGAGTAGGTGATATGCAACGGAGTAAAGCTGGAGTTTTTTGAGACGGTCTGCATAGGGCATCTGTTTGAGGCCTGTAATCCTCTTTGTGAGGTATTTCTGTGGCCTTTCCAGTTATTGTAGATGGCTTGTGAGGTACATATCAAAAGGGGAGTTGTACTCAATAATGGGTCTAATGAGTGCTGAGTAGAGGGGAACAATGACCTCTTTTTTCCTGGATGAGAAACCTTTTGTGATAAGGTGAGCCATGTAGAAGGATTTCCTGACCACTGTGGCGATTTGATTATCAAAGGAGAGATTACTGTCCACCTGTGTCCCAAGGTCTCTTATCACACTTTCAACATTAAGTAGACTACCACTTATGTGGTAGTTCATGGGTACAGAGTTTTTACCAAAGGGGATGACAATACACTTTTTGGCATTGAGCTTCAGGCCATGGCTTTGACCAGGCATCTATCTCAGTGAGGCCCTTTTGTAGTATGTCCACATCATTAGGAGTTTCGATTATGGCTCCTAGTTTGCAGTCATCTGCAAACTTTGTTAGCCAAAGACCTTCTGTGTTAGCCTGTACTTCAGAGAAGTAGATACCAAACAGGAGAGGACACAGGACTGAACCCTGTGGTACTCCACTTGTCACTGGTCTGAAGTCGGATTTGGAGTCTGCTACTTTCACAGTGTGGGTTCTGTCAGTGAGCCAGTTGGCAACCTATCTTGTGACATATGGATTTATACCTAGTTTAGTGAGCTTATCTATAATTCCAGACTGAGGGATGGTGTCAAAAGCCTTGGCGAGATCTAGATAAGCTGTGTGAACCACCTTATCCTTATCTATGGCATTGGTGACTGCTTCAAGGAAGTCAATCAGGTGTAGGAGACATGATCTGCCTTTTACAAACCTGAACTGGGTAGGGTCCAGAGTCTGGAGATTACCAATGTCTTTGTTTATGAGTTCCATGATGATACGTTCCATGGCCTTGCAGATCATGCTCGTCAGCCTAAATGGGCGGCAGTTCCCGGGGTCCGTCATGGTTCCCACTTTGTGGAGTGGAATAACCATCGTGGTGCACCATTCAGTGGGCACAAAGCCTGAGGTGAGGCTATAATTGAACGTGGTACTTAGGTAGGGCGCCAGTTCATTCTGTAGTTCATGTAGAATGCAGCTTGGGATATTGTCAGGTCCCATGGATGCGGTGTTCTTGGCTTTGGAGAGTGTGTTTTTTACCTGTGCAGCCGTGATTAAAGGAACTTTGCATTTTTCTGGTATAGAGATGGGCCCTCTAGGGGGTGAGAGGGGGGTAAAGTTAGCACTGAACCTATCTGCCAGACTGTTGGCAATATCAGTTGGTTCTGTATATTTAGTGCCATTGTGCTGTAACTCAGAGCATATCTGAGTGTTGCCATTGAGATTCTTGACATAGCTATAGAATGCTTTGTGGTTGTCATTAGAGTCAGTGGTAATTTTGTTTTTGTAACTAGCTTTGGAGGATTTTATGAGGGATCTCACCTTCTTACTGAGGATGACCAGGGAGTTCCTCCAGTCATGGGATTTTACTCTTTTTCCAACAGTTTCTTTCTTCTGTTGTAGAGTTTGTTTATGGCAGAGAGCCACCAGATTGGCTTCCTTTTTTTGGAGGATAGCATCTTGGTTCCATTAGGGATAGCATGATCCATGCACTTGTGTAATTGCTTATAAAGTGAATATGTGTAGTATTCAGCAGTCGTATCTCTATTGTCCATCTGCATGGGTGTCATGAAGTTTGCCACTTCTGTCTTAAGAAGTGTGAAGTTGGCTTTGGAGAAATTTTTTACGGTGATTTCCCTAATTGGGATGGGGGCAGGATGTGGATGTCTAGGGTGATTAGTTTGTGGTTGGATCTGACCAACGAGGAATTGACCTCTGGTATGGAACACCGGTTGCCCATGTTGGTAATGACCAGGTCTAGGATATTGCTGCCCCTTGTGGGGGTGTGAATAAGTTGATCCAAGGCATTGGAATTTATGAATTCCAGAAAACGTTGAGCAAAAGTGTTGGTACATGAGTAGTTTTCCCAGTTAATGGTGGGGTAGTTGAAATCACCCATTATTAGGGTGTTGGGTTGTACCCTAATACTTTCCAGTGTATCAAGAAATGAGGAGTGGGAATCCTGGGGCATGGTGGGGGGTCTGTAGCAAGCTACAATTTGGATTGCAGTCTTGCCCAGAGTTAGTTGCACTTGGATAATCTCAGATGCATTATGCTGTGCAACTAGCCTGGAGGTGTGGATATTCTTAATGAATATGGACACGCCTTCACCTTTAGTGCTTCGTTCTGGGTTAGGTGGCCGAAAGGTGTGGTATGAATTATAGCCTGGTAATGCAGGGGTGCTCTCTTGAGCTTTGAACCAGGTCTTCGTCACTGCACAGATGTCGATGTTCTCCATTTTAAGGAGTGCCTCGAGTGAGTGCATTTTGACGTTTAGACTTCTAGCATTGAGTAGCATTACCATCAGATTTTGCTTGCTTGTACCTATTATGGTGGTGAATTTGTCATTTGAACCTTGCCTAAAAAAGGCACTATAGGGGTGGCAAGAGCCTTTGCCAGTATCTGGAACCCCAAGGGTGACAGGTGCAGGCCATCTCTGGCAAAGCATCATGGTCTGTCGATCATGTCGTCCCAGGCAGACATATACTGGATCCCCTTAGAAAGACACCAGAAAATTAGCTAATTGTTGAAGTCAATCATTTTGTCCTTGTACTGTGGTATCATTCTGGGTGATGGCAGGATGCTACTCAGGGCTAGGGTCATACCTGCCTGGGCTACAAGATCGGAGAGCTCCTCCATGTCTCTTTTCATGTAGTCCAGGGAGGTACATCTCAGGTCATTCACACCAACATGGACAATGACAGTGTCATATTTGTACTTGTTGTGGAGTGACCTGAGTGCGTGCATCATGTGGAGGATCCTGGCACCTGACAGGCAGCTGACAGTAACTTTCTCCTTGTTTAGCCTGGTGAGTGGAACATCAGTGTGCATGACTATAGAGTCACCTATGACTAGAGTGTTGGGTACGTTGTTATGCCTTATGGGCTGTGGTTGAGTGGCACACTGAGTTTGTGGGCTATGTGTCATTTGGGTTGTGTTGGAGGGTGGAGTTTGCTTGCGTTTCTGCTTTGGAGGTCCCTGATGCTTGGGCAGGTTTTTATTGAGAGCCTCCTTGCATGTAGGTGTGTGTTTTGTGTTTCTATGTGTGTGTTTTGGTGGTGTAGGTTTTAAGGGACTATGTGATGAGTGTGGTGTGGTGCAAGTGTTTACCTTCTCCTCTTGACTGTCTAGTCCAGTCTTGGGTGAAGAGAGCTTTGCTTCCAGTTTGGCTATATAAGTGCATCTCTCACTGGCTGTAGTGTTGTATGGTAGGAGGAGAGGTTTGTCTGTGTACATGAGGCAATTGCTGCATTGCCCCAAGATGCCCAGATTCATCAGGTAGACAGGCGAAATCACCGGGAGCTGACCCTTAGACATGCCTGGATAGGTGCTTATTTATTAAGTACTAAAAACTGCTTTCCTCTAGACAAGTGAGGAAAGTTGAGTGCTGTAGTAATTTGCAGCTTATTTAGTGCTTACCAGTTCTGAACAAATGCTGAGTTCAAAGAAACAGATTTGAGTGCTGAAACTAGAAAACTGGCTAGTTCTAAGAAACCAAATTAAGCTAGAAGGCTTCCCTCCAACACAGAAAGGATTGGGGGCTCAGGAGCCTACAAACAGTCTAGACCACTTACAGAAAAGGCAGGAAACAAGCTTAATTTTTTTTCTTTCCCAGCTGTTCTCTTTGTACACAGTAGGAGTGCCTGAAATCAGAATATGATCTCACTGCACTCAGTTAAGTGAGCAAATGAGATGGGCCCAGAAGGAGTATCCAAACACAAATTTACAAGAAGGGCGGGCAGTTTCAAAGCCACCAAGATTAACACCAAACCAAAACAAAACCGGGGAGGGAGGGTGGGTGGGGAACTAACTGAAAAAACTTCCAGTTCAGTTAATATTCAATGCAACACAAATAAATCAATTAACATACTGTATTATTTGAAAAAAAGTGCAGATAAAAGGTACTTAAATTCTCTTATACGTCCAGTTGAATACAGCTAGATCTTAGTCAGCCAAAGCTCAGGTTTTAAGCAGGAAATATTCCAAAATGTACCACTTAAATAGGCATTAACAGGATATCAATGAATGGGATCACCCCCGACTGCAATTACTGTCTATGCAGGATTCTAACAGGCAATAAAATCTAGCAAACACTAACTGAAAAAACAGTCAAAACTTCCAGTTCAGTTAATATTCAGTGCAACACAAATACATCAATTAAAATGCTGTATTATTTGAAAAAAAGTGCAGATAAAAGGTACTTAAATTCTCTTATACGTCCAGTTGAATGCAGCTAGATCTTAGCTGGTCAAAGCTCAGCTTTTAAGCAGAAAATATTCCAAAATGTACCACTTAAATAGGCATTAACAGGATATCAATGAATGGGACTACCCCTGACTGCAATTACTGTCTATACAGGATTCTAACAGGCAATAAAATCTAGCAAACACTAACTGAAAATTAGATCTCATAAATAGATCTCCATTTATAAAATGAGCAGATGTTTTCAAAACTGTTCTTTTCAGTGTGTGTACTGCTGGATGCTAAATTGATTGAAAATGTAGTTATAAAAACATTTTTCTTTATATATAGAGCTACCAGCTACCTGAAAAAATTATCTGCCTAATTTGTTTTCCCAGCCCAACAGCAATGCAGCCTTCTTAAGTGAAATGCTACAATTTGCTATAAAAAAAAAAAATACTTTGTGAGAAGAGTAAAAACTTTTGTGCCCATATGGGAATGCGCTCTGGAAAACAAATGTTTGTGGTAGTGAGAAGAGACATTTGGTTGGTGAATTTGCTTTTGTAATGATAAAACGTGCGTGTACTGAAGTTATATGTGCTGTGTCCTGTTTAAAATGGAAAAGCTAACTGAGGCTTTAGTGAACTGTACTACAGCTTATCATGACTAGATGTGCAGCCACTGGGGGGTGGGGGGGGGGAGAGAGGCACTATTTTAATACTTAACTGAGGATGCTATAGGACACATACATGGACCAGTTGTGTTTACCACTTTTTGCTGAACATATTCACTTATCAATCACGTTAATGGGATTTCCGATTCCACAATATTTAGTTTAGATTAACTTGTATCAATGATGTATAGATGTTCTTCCATTTCACTGTTGCATTACTATTTACAATAGGGATCCCCTGCCAAGGATGGCACGATGTCTGGCAAGTATACCAACCTTTAGGTTGCTTTAAGGTATGCCGTATGTCACATGTATGCTCTCCGCATATAGCATAGGGCATAAAGGTGATGTCTGGATGTACCATCCTCAGAATGTCTTTGTTGACAGTCTGAGTGCCATTGTTTGATTTTCGGTCTAAACACTTGCTTTTCTGCTGGTTCACCAAGCCGTTTCAGATAAGTGCCCCATTGGGGTATTTGCTCTTATCTTTTTTTTGTTGCTTATGGGGTCTCATGTCATCGAGAAAGGGTAAATGCCAGCACAGGAGACATATTCCCCATAAAGACCATCATGAGCAGTGCTTACTTTGTCTCAGTGCTTCCCAAGACCATGAGTCCTGTTCCATTTGTCAGGCTTTCATCCCAAAGACGCTCCATAGTTGGCTTTCATCTTTGGCCTTGTATTTAGAGAACCAATGTCTTAAGCTTTTAACTGCACTATGGATCAAACTTCCCACTGTGAGGGTCAGCCATCTGTGAAGAAGGCCAAGAAGTCTCTGTCTGATTCTTCTGCTATACTGCCTCTGCCAGATGTCTCTACTGAGGCTAGTGAAAGGCCAGAGGTTCACCCTGCTCCTCCTTTGGATTCCTCTGCCATGACCCATTCAGAAGCTGGCATGGATCTGATCTCATGCACATCTCTGGAGGCTTCTCAGATGTCCAATTTAGATGTTCAGGGGAACTGCTGCTGATTATTATCGAAGGGCCTAGGGGTGTTCCTCAAATTGTGGTTAGAGAAGTTCTGTCTATAATTGTGGAATGTCATCTGGCATCTGAACCTTCTAAGTTTTACAGGGCAGATGTTCCTTTGAAAAAGAAACAAAAAACAAAGCACCATCTTTCTCCTACTCCTAAGGAACCCCAACGTGAATGGCAGAGTTTCACACAGGGTTTGTTTAATGCTGTTTTGGCTTTGAAACCTCTTCAAGGAGTCTTGTTCCTGCTCCACCTTGGTCCTCAACTCCTCTTAAAAGGCCTAGGGAACAGGATGCCTTTGAGGAAGAGGTGGATTCAGATGAGGAATCTCTTCATCCCAGATTCCTTCCCCTTTAGACTATGGTACTGAGGAAGAGGAGTCCCCTAGTCCTGACACTCCCTTTGAGGAAATTTCCTTTGGGGACACAATTTCCAGGATGATGGAATTTTTTAAATGGGATTGTGCTCAGGTTTCTGAGTTGCAGAAGAGGTATTATGAGCATCTGCAAATGGATTCTCCGAGACCTTCTGATGTCCCTCCTGTTTTGTCTGCCTGTTGGGTGCCTTCTGTGCTGCATCTCAGGCTCCAGATTCCCAAGCCTCCTGCCTCCCAAAATATTATAGGTTTTACAGGGTACCTGAGGATTGCAAATGTCTTTATAGATGTTCTTCAGCTGACCCCCCCTCTGTGGTGTCTGTGGCATCTGACAGATCATCTCAGTTACTGCCTTCTACAAAGCTTCTTCCTTCTAATAAAGACAGTAGGGCTATGGAAAGGCTAGGTAAGAAGGTTTACCTCTGCTACCTTGCTTTTTAGGCTGTGAATTACCAGGCCCATATGTCCAGATATATTTTGGCTTTTCTTTTTTAGGCCTGTCAGGTTATTTCTGACCTTCCTGATTATGAAGGGAAGACTTCTGCTCTTTCCTTGTTGGGGAATTCTTTTCAGGTGGCTCACCTTTTTATTAAAGTGGACTTAGGATGCAGCAGATGCTTGTTCCAGAGCTGCTGATTTTGGTTCTGTAATGAGGAGATATTCCTGGCTTCGGCTGCAGCCTTTGCCTGATGATATTAAGGCTAAGTTGATTGATGCTTCTCTGGACAACACTTATTTGGTGCAGCTGCTGCTGATTTGTTTAAGTTTCTTCAGGATAAGGGCAAGGCCTTGTAGGAACTTAAACATGTTTTGTTTGTCCTGTGCCTACGTTTCAAAGTAATTATTTTAAGTAGCCATCCTTTGTTCATAGGCAGTCTTGCCCTCCTTCCAAGGGCAAGAAAGGGGTAAAAGGGCTCCTCCTGTTAAAGCTATGCAGACTCCTGTGACTCAGAAATCTCCTTTTCCTGACAAACCAGGTGCTGTGTGACAATCCTGTTCTTCACAGCCACATTCCTCTTTCCCTTCATCTTTCCCTATCCCTTCCAGTTTGATTAAAAATTACTCAGGATTCCTGGGTTCTTTACAATTTTCCACCTAGGGTACTACATGGCCTGGAAATCTCTTTCCCCTTTCAGGGGCATTCCTGAGCCCCCTCAGGAAAAATTGGCTTTTTTTCCAGGGGTGCTTCAGGATCTTTTGACTCAGGGAACTTTTCAGGAAGTTCCAGTTTCTCAAAGGGGAAGAGGTTTTACTCCAAAATGTTTTTGGTTCCCAGGAAAGAGGGCACTTGAAGGCCCATTCTAGACCTCTCTCATTTGAACACCTTTCTGAAGATCCCGTCCTTTTGGGTGTTGTCCATTCAGACACTTTGTTCCCTCTGCTGCTTCCTTAGGCTTTTCTAGTGTCTCTAGATCTCAAGGATATTTATCTTCACATTCCTATTCATCCCCTTTTCAGAAAGTTTTTACTTTTCTCTGTTGCTTCCTGGCATTTTCAGTTCTCTTCTTTGCTCATTGGCCTTCTACTGCCCCAAGGGTATTCATCAAATGCCTCACTTCTGTGATTTCTTTTTGCAGGCTAAGGGGGACAGAAGTCTTTCCCTACTTAAATGATCTCCTGCTTCAAGCATCCTCTCCAGAGATTCTACTGCAGCATTTTCACTTTTCCATTTCCCATCTGCAAAGCCTGGGGTTCACTATAAATTTCCAAAAGTCTTTTTTGAATATTCCAATGCTAGCATCCCTGCCTCCTCCCAAGGCATTGACTCTTTCAATCCCTTTTTCCTCTGGCCTTAATTGCAACAAGGGAGTTTCTGAGAAATCTAGGTTTATGGCCTCCACTATTCCTATGCTCCCTTTTGCCAAACTCCACATGAGAAAACTTCAGTGGTTTCTAAAGTCAGTTTGGCTTCGGTATTCTCATCCCCTAGACTTCTTAGTTCCTTTTCTTCTATGCCTCAAGCAGGGATTTCAGTGGTGGATTCAGCAGATGACTCTCAACCCAGGGCTCCCTTTTCAGCTAACTCTTTCTTCTCAGGAACTGTTCACAGATTATTCAGACTTGGGATGGGGGGCATCCTTCGGCTCTCTAAAGGTGCAGGGTCTTTGGTCGCCTCAACAAAGGAAACACCCCATCATGGTCAATGAGATGAGGGCTCTTCTTTTAGCGCTTCAAGATTTTCACCTTCTATTCTCCCCAGGGTCTGTCAAGGTGTTTACAGACAATACCACAGTGATGTGGTATGTTAACAAGCAGTGGAAGATGAGATCTTACATTTTTTTTTAGGTTGGCTTTTCTAATATGGGAACTAGCTATCCAGTACCGTGTCACACTTCAGGCAGTTTATATTCCCCTTGGGTCAGAACATTGTGGCAGACTCTCTGAACAGGTCCATAATACATTCCCACAATTGGATACTTCACAGGCATGTCTTCTGAACATTGTCCACCAGTGGGGTACTCTTCAAGTAGATATATTTTCCACCCCACTGAACAAACAACTTATTTTTGTGACAAAGTCCCAGGTCCTCTGGTCTGGAAGGTGGATGCCTTCTCTTTTTCTTGGAAGGGGATGTTTCTTTATGCCTTTCCTCCCCTTCCCCTCATTCCAAAAGTCTTGTTCAAAATACAACAGGATGCTCCAAAAATCTTGCTGATAACTCCCTTTTGGCCCAGACAACATTGGTTCCCTCTTCTTTTGTATTTAGCCAAGGGCAATCATCACAAGTTACCTCATACAAGACAAGGGATCTCTCTTCCATCCTCACCTCTCCACTCTTCAACTGGCACTGTGAGTGATAAGGTTTTGAATCTATACAGACAGCTTTTGTCTGAGGACGTGCTTAGAGTCCTGCAGGAGGCCATTAAGCCCACAACTAGTTAATCCTACTTATCCAAATGGAATAGGTTTTTTGTTTGGTGTCATTCTCATAACCTGGCTCCACTTTCCATGGATGTTCCTTTGGTTCTGTCTTGTCTGTGTGAATCGCTCACTGCTGGGTTGGCTTATTCTTCTGTTAAAGCCCACTTATCAGCTATCTCTGCCTGTCTGCCTTTATCTCTTTCTTTAGCTTCTGTATTTGATGCTAAACAGTTTCTTAAAGGCATCCTTCATATTAGATCTTGCAGGAAGCCTGCCCCTCCTCCCCGGGATCTTAATTTTGTTTTAGAAAATTTGACACAGACTTCTTTTGATCCTGCATCTTCAGCTTCCTTACAGCATTGATCTTGGCAGACTGTACTTTTCTTAGCCCTTACTTCTGCCAGATGGCTTCTCCTTTTTTAGTTTTCCATAAAGACAGGGTGTCCCTTTGTACTAATCCTTCTTTTATCCCCATGGTGGTGAATAAGTTGCCTCTTAATCAGTCTATGCATTTGCCTACTTTTTTCCCTTCTCTGCAATCTGCTAGCGAGAAGGTGCTGCACAAGTTAAATGTACGTAGACAACTCATATTTTATTTGGATAACACTAAGACTTTTCATAAATCTGATCAGCTCTTTATTTCCTTTCATCCTAGATAATTAGGTTTGGCTGTTTTTAAGCGAACTATTTCTTCTTAGATTTCTAAAGTCACTTCTTTTATGCCTTCAATGGCGAGATACTTTCTTATTCTGTTAAGGCTCATTCTGCTAGGGCTGTGGCTTCTTCTGGTGATTTTGTTTAAAGGATTTGGATACTAACTCTATTCTTGAGGCAGTTACCTGGTCTTCTGTGCATACATATACCAAGCACTATAAGTTGGATGTGATTTCCAGAGTTAGAGCTGGCTTTGCAAGAGCCATTCTCCATGGGTTCCTGGAGAGCTCTGCTGGTCTATCCTCCTCCCTCACTTCTTCCTGAGCTTTTGCATTATCCCTATTACAAATAATACTGCAACAGTGAAATAGAAGGACATAGTACTGTTGTGTAAGATCTTACCATAACGGTAGATGCTCTTCTCTTCACTGTTGCAGTATTCACTCCCTCCCTCCTTCACCCTGGTTCTCTTCTCTTCTGGATCCACTGGTTACCTCTGTTTTTCCTTGGACTGGCATTCCTACTGGGGCTCTCGGTTCTGAAGATAGTATATCTGGATGTCACCTTTATGCCCTTTGTTATATGCAGGGAGCATATGTGTAACATACGGTATACCTTAAAGCAACCTAAAGGCTTTGGTATACTGGCTGGACATCAGGCCACACTTGGCAGGGGATCCCTGTTGTAAAAAATACTGCAACAGTGAAGAGAAGGACATCTACTGCTATAAAAATACACAAGTTTGTATTTGCTGTATGCAGAAAAGCTGTTGAATCACTTCCTTATTCTCCTTAACTGGCAGTATCTTTTAATAATGTCATAACTGGGGCAAACAGTGTGTAGTTTAGCACCTGAATGTACTGAACTGAAGGAAGTCTTACTATGCCAGGAATAAATAATGAGATTTTATAACATTTTACAAATTTACCCAAGGATTTAGTTGGGCTGCTGTTCTAGCCAATATTTTCTCTGGCTCAAAACTCCACCTGTATTTCAAATCTGGCATTGTGAGCAGGGAACCAGCTCCAATTTACAGGTGGAGCTAAATGGCTATGAGACTGTGCAGTGCATGAGGTCCAGCTGCTGGGTGTCATTGCTGTCAAACATGTATTCTTCCCATCCAAGTTGAGGGATGAGCTTGAAGGCCCAGTACCCCACAAGGGAACACTGTGAGCCATCTCCACAGGAGTCTAGGTTTGGCTCACACTATACTGAACCATGTGTGTACATGGTCCTACTTTTTCATTCACCTCCTCAGTCCTACAGTACAGCTCCAATGCATATGGAACTGGGTACTGTAGACAGTTTGACTTACCACCAGGTATACTCTGCAGTATATAGTTCCACATACAGGTGGAGCTTCCACATTGCTGAGAAACACACTTAGTGTTCAGTGAACATTTTTCATTCCAGCACTAATCCAGTTAACTTACCATACACACAGGTATATTTTACTGCGGGATGTCTGAAATGATTTCCATATTCCAAATTTTCTTCCTAAAAGTGATCCTCTCATAGTTTAGAAACTATTTATTGCAGTGTTATATCTGTGTTATTGCACCGTATGCCAATCACTATACACTTTACTAGGAGTCTTATTCAAGTCCATTACTGTTATGTTACAATATATATGAATGTAATTTCACTTAGATATTTGTTGATTTATTGTATGCTTGTAATCTGTGTCACTTTATATATTGCCTCTGGCTGAAGACTATAGAAAGCACACATATCCAACCCCCATTGTGTCATTAAATTGCAGGACCACATGACTCAGACTCAGCAAGGACTCAGACAGCTGCTCAGCATACAGAAAATGCAAACACAAGTTTATTAAATTTAATAACTATATTTCCAGTGAAGTCACTAAACTAAACACTACGTTTTCAAATTAGAAAACTAACTTTACACGACAACAGCATAATTATTGCAAAAAAAGGTAAAAACAAACTTTACACATGATCTTTAATGTATGTTTTGAAACCGCATTTAGAACCTTATGTAAATAATAGAAGATTCTAGAAATCTTGGCTGCAGATAAATTTAAACCAAAACTCTATGGCAACAAAAAAAATGGGTATTCCAGAGTGATTATGAGTCTTCCAAACAACTAGTTGTTTTAATAGAATAACTTGTTAACTGAAGTTGCAACCCCCATTTTAGACTTGCATGGATGAAGGGCTAAAAACAGACATTCTCTTAAAGCATATTTATTTGCATGCCAACAAGAAAAATATTACTGTCTATATTGATTTATTTTAAGTGTTACAGAAAATGGCATATAACACAGTACTGCACAGTTACTGGCATTGTAACTGTAACTGTAAAAAATGTTTATGCTAGATAAAAAATTGCATATGAAAGCTTGCTTGTGGAGTGTGATAACACTGCAGTTTAACTGCTAGAACTGTAGAGTCTGTTTTTTTCCACTTTACTGTTATTAAATTTGTTAAAGGTATTTTGGTGGGCATAACAATGCAAAGGTTGTTGAACTTGGGGGAAATATGATTACTTTAGTTAGTTAACAATATGCGTGTAAGCATAAAACAACCAATAAACCAAAACTTGGGGTAATATGGAGACAAAATGAAATATAGTATAATATAGGAAGAAATGCAAATCATTTTAGGTAAAGTGTTACACTCAGAAGCACTACTGCCTAAGGCAACACATGATGTTATAAATGACCAAATCTCTCCTCTTGTAGAGGGTGTTGTGACTAGTTATCTTACTAGAAATACATACCTCCAGAAAAGAAAAGGGTGTAGGACAATAAGACACAAAAGGAAGTAAGCATGTGATGCTCACTCTTGCTGAAGGACTATAATTGTTAAAAGCACAAAAGAGGTCATTGTGAAGCTTGTCAGGGAAGGGCTTATAGTTAGGAATATACTAAGGACAGTAGCTGCAGAGATTGAAAAGGGACAGATGTACATCTTACTGAAGAAAAAGGGAAAGTGAACTTGAACTGAATTGAAAATTCCACCTTAGAACTCAAAAAACATGCTGTTTCATTGTATATTTGTTTTCTGAACTATTTTAATGCCTCAAATCACTCCAAGTACTTATTTTACAATTTTAATGTGTTTCCCTCAAAATGGTGGATGAAGGGGTCTGCCTTGGTAATGTGGCCTTGTTTTTTTGCTTTCATTCCTTCTTCACAGAATACATGTCAAGTCCTCTTTATATGAGTCATGCTAGACATAAGGAAGTAGTGTTGTTTTCTCATGCCATTAAGCTATAATGGCAGAACTATGAAGCACTGTCATCTAGCACTCCTTCTGTAACAGAGCTACTTCTATGTTTTCCTGAATGACCTTCATTTATGTGTCTGTCGGAGCTTGTTCTGTGCTATAAATAGCTGTTAGCTACTTCCAGCAAAAGAAAGTAGGTAAATAGCAGGGTTTTGTAAAGGGATTATTTTGTAGTTCTAAAATAATTAACAGACCTTCTCTCACACTCTCATGCTGAGATGTGAAAACTCTCACTGAAGTAAATGATCCTTGCTGTACAGATGACAAGTTGTAGGATTCCAGAGTAAGTCTGTCTGCTACTCCCCAGTGCCTTCAGTGGGAAGTTTTGCAGAATTAAAATGTGCTTTACTAGTTCCTTAATTATTTCTGTCATGTTCACCTCCCCTTTTTTTCTATTTCATATTTATTTCTACTTTGGTAGCCAAGAAAGTGAACTGGTCCCAGGACCTTTTTCAGTCACAACTTACACTACATTGGCAAAGATAATAACAAGTAACAAATGCAATTAGCAATGCAAAGAAAAAAATACTAACTTAAAGACATTGACAAAGAGTACATGTGCAGTATTATGTGCAGCACATAGCCAGTGTGTGACAGTGAGTAAGTAAAACATTAAGCAACATTTACTGGAGTGCATGCATTAATAATGCTTAAAGAATGGGCAAACTTTACATCAGCACACTGATTGGAGAACGAAAGTTCTCCA
>NC_056741.1:1399546628-1399551628 GCF_019279795.1 Protopterus annectens | reverse complement strand
TACATATCTCGAAGCTATAAAGTCGAATGTTCAAAATAGCGAACGTTCATAATCGTGAATTTGACGTATGTCGAAAATATGTCGAATTCGCGGTTATGAAGTTGCGCTATGTAATGTCCAGGTTTGTGTTTTGTTGGTGCGCGGTGCTGTGTTTGGATGTAGGTGTTATGTCAGGTAAGTGAGTGTTTTGTAAGGGTTTTGAGTGGGAGTTAGAGTGTGTGTGAGGGATTGGAGAATGTGCGTGTGTGAGTGAGCTTTTGTGTTCTTTTTGTGCGATCTCGGAGTTAGTATATATAAGTAGGGGGGGTGTGTTGTTTTTTTGTTTATGTTGTGATGTGGGTGTTTTGTTGTATGTTTAGTGTAGTGTGTGCGGTGTTTTCGGTTATGTAGTTTCGCGGTTTTTGTTTGTCGGTGTTTTGTGGATTCGGTTTTATAGTCTCGGGATACTGAAATTCGATATTTCAGCATTTCGAGGTTATAAAGTGAATCCGTGTGTGTGTATGTATATATATATATATATATATATATATATATATATATATATATATATATATGGATCTACTTCATGACATTGCTTTCCCATAAGATCGAATGTTAGAAAATTGAGACCACAATAATGAAAGACCACATTAGTGAAAGTGCAGAAGATCATAGTGCAGAATGTTGAACTGTACATAATGTTGACAGGGTAAGTGATTTAATGGAGCAGTGTTACTTTAAGGATTTGTAGTCAGCACATTAAACAATATGGTGGAGTTCATATCACATGATTCTGTTGCATTTGGCGAAGTTTGGGTACATGTTAGTTTAAAAAGAGAAAGAAGATGTTAGATTTTAGCTGTGTTTGTTAATTTGGAATGGAGCTTTACAGTGAAGGTATTTTGGTTTAGTGACTAGTAAGGTTGATGTTGTTGTGGTTGTTGTGTATTGATCGCTAGACTGTATTCCTTACTTCAAAGTAGTGCAATCTCAGAGTTGGTATATTTAATCTGCAGGGGGTGCGGGGGTGCAGGGATATGTAACCCCCCCTAAAAGTGAAGGAGGATAGATATTCTGAGTCTCAGTTGTCTTCCTGTTTTCCATGTTTTGGGATTCTGTGTTTTACAGTTTCGCTAATGTGGTCTTTTGTTATTGTGGTCTCAATGTTCTAGCGTTCAGTCTTATGGGAATGTGATGTGATGTTATGAAGTAGATGCATAGATCACATATATATATATATGGGTCTACTTCATAAGATCGACAGACCATTTGTTCGACATTCATTTGGTCGACAACCAGTATTCAAGGCAAAAACCTGGGATTTGCCCCCTTCCCCAATGTTGTGCGACCCTGGAGTTGATATATATATATAGTTAGGAGGGTGTGGGGGGCATCACCCCCCACATTGGGGGGTGTGGGGGGCGAAGCCTGCACCTGTTTCCATTTAAAACATGAAAATACAACAAAAACTACATATTTTAAACGAAAATAGGTGGGGGGCTTCGCCCGCCACACCCCCCCCAGTGTGGGCTGATGTGCCCCCCACAAACCCCCTAACTATATATATCAATTCCAGGGTCGCACAACATTGGGGAGGGGGGCAAATCCCTGTTAAGTGCCTTGAATACTGGCTGTCGACCAAATAAATGTCGATCAAATGGTCTGTCAATCTTATGAAGTAGACACACACATATATATATATATATATATATATATATATATATATATATATATATGTATACACACACACACATACACACACATATATATATATATATATATATATATATATCCACAGAACAAAGCAAACGGAGACCTCCACGATGTAAAATAAACTGATTTTATTAGAAAACAAGCACCTTCACGTACAACAGGTACGCTTCCTCAGGTTTATAAAAAGACATAGTATAAATGCTTTATATACCTTAGCTCAACAAATTCATCAATCAGTTTTATAAAGCACTTATTCAATCGATCAATTAATTAACCAATTCATTCAACAAAACTCAACAGGGTGTGGTAGAACTCTATGTTACTAGAGTAAATGTGTATATGTATAGACCTCTTTTTATGCCAGTGTATTTACACAGAATCATCATACATATAAATAAAAATGTATATAAATACAAATAGACTTACATATACATATAAACATAATTCTTAAATAAAAATATATATCTAATAAAAAAATTTATATATAGAAGGCATAAAAATATATGTAAAGCATCAGAGCACCCAAAACTGCAAGAACATATCAACTCTAGAATATATAATGAAATAAAAATATATAAATAACAAATAGCAAATACAACCATAAAGCACAGATATATTTATATGAAAATATATACCTAACAATTTGAATATCATAATCAATTAGTTTCAGAACTGTATGTATATAAATAACTAACTGTAGCGACTAACTAAAAGGTCAAATTTAATATATCTATCTACGTGCCGCTAATATAGGTTTTATACTGACCGACTGGTTAAGTCCCGGTTGAATATGGGGCTTCAACCTTAAAATCCAATTTAACTCTGCTGTTTCCAGGTAATTCTGTCCATCACCCCCTCTCTTATTTGTATTTATAACTTGTAAAACCCTAAATTTAAAACTATGTTTAGGGTGTGTATCTATATGCTTGGCTAAAGCGTTTGTTAGGTTCATCTTCCTTATATCATATATATGGTTATATATACGATCTCTCAACCTCGTAGAGGTTAGACCTACATAATATGCATCACATTCTGTGGATGTAGCTAGGTATATCAAATTCTTGGTCTCACAAGTGGCATAAAAATCACTCGTAAACGTGTGATGAAGTTCAGGTATATTAAATTGATGGTCACTAATAATGTATTTACACATATTACACCTTTCACAAGGAAAGGTGCCATATCTAAGAGTCGATCTATCCATGGTATTGTTGATTTTTCTATCAGTTCTCTCAGAACATAATAACCTCTTCAGATTCTTGCTATTTCTATACCTGAACGTTGGTCTATCACCTACTATATTGCTGGTATATTGATTTATTAGTAATACACCCCAGTTCTTCTTAATAATATTGATAATAAACTTGTTGTCATTTGTATATCTGGTGTTAAAAGCTACATTTTTATTATTAAAACTAGCTTTAGGAATGTATTTACTTTTATTCTCATTTTTGCCATTATTTTTACTACTTCCATTCCTTGGTTGGACATCAGTCGATAGTGCATTATTGATATCAATAGGACTAGGAATTATATCATTCTTATACCGTACATCTTTTTTCATACCTTCTATCAACCAAGTAGGGTAACCCCTATTCTGGAGTAATTCACATAAAATATCCAATTGAATGTCCCTATCAGTACTATTCCTACAAAGCCTAGAAATTCTTATAAACTGATTCTTCACAAGGTTGGAGAATATATGACGTGGGTGCATGCTGTTATATTGCAGTAATGCATTCCTCCAGCATGGTTTACGATATAGTTTAGTGGAGATCATACCTTCTGCATCTTTAAAAATAGTGATATCTAAAAAGTCTATTTTAAAAGGGGATGTCTCCATAGAAAATCTAAAAAATTCAGTGGTGGATTCTAAAAAGGTAATTAATTGTTCCAACTGTTCATTGTTACCTTTCCAAATAATGAGTATGTCATCTACAAAATGTCTATACAACACTATATTTTGCATAAACACACTTCTAAACAAGAACAGTGACTCCCAGTAGTACATAACCAAATTTGCGTACGAATTTGCACAGGGGGGTGCCCATTGCAACCCCCCAAGTTTGTTTAAACAACTTATCTTGGAACAAGAACAAGTTATTATTTAGTACCACATCAAGTAAAGTACAAATAAGTAACTGTGTATTATTATCAAACATCCCATCATTGAGTATCAGTTCCCTGACTGCTTCTATTCCATAGTCATTTGGAATCACTGTGAATAAATTTTTGACATCAAGTGTTACAAACGTATAAGAAAAAGTGGCCACATTATTATCCATAAGACCCTGTAGGTCGTTTAATAACTGATAAGTATCTTTTATAACTGTGGATATATTCCTGACCAGAGGTCCCAATTTAGACTCCAAATAGCAGGAGATTCTCTCAGTCACCCATTTTTCCCCTGCTACTATGGGACGTAGAGGGGGAGGGAAGATCCCTTTGTGTATCTTAGGAAGTCCCTTTATGAGTGGAATCAACGGATCTGCCACTAAAAAATAATCTTACAGTTCTTTCGTTATCTGCCTGCACATGAGGAGATCATACAGGGTGTCATGAACATTCTAATTGTTTTAATAAGTCTATCACTGTCTATCTGTTCATATTTATCAACATCATTTAACATAGTGAACATTAGCTCAGTGTATAGAGTAGTATTCAATAAGACAATTCCGCCACCTTTATCTGCTGGTTTTAAAACCAACTTGGAATCTCTAGACAAGTTTATCAAAGCATTATGTTCATTAATATCCAAGTTATAGAACAGGTCACTTTTCTTACATTTAAAATTGAAAGAATATTCATAGTAATCCCTTTCACACAATTTGATGAAGAAGTCTAAGTTAGAGGGAAAATTAGGAACAAATAGACTTTTTGACTTAAAACAATTCTCCTTATTAAAAAGCAGAAACATTAGTGTCTTTATAATAAAGCTTCAACGATACAGTTCTTGCAAATAAACGTAGGTCCACCAAAATTTCAGCGAGATTGCTGTTCTGTGAAGGAATAAATGAGAGGCCTCTATTCAATAGACTTCTCTCATTATTATTTAAAACATGACTGGAAAGGTTAAACACTAGTTCTGTCAGTTCCTTGGTTTCCTCCTTACCTCTGTTGTTTTGTCTGAAAACTTCCTCTTTCGTCGATCTCGACTGTTCGATCTGGTCTGGAACTGTGGACGGTATTGCACTGGTAATGGTAAAAAAACAATTGAAGTAGGTCCAGACGCTGTTTTTGGTCTCGCTCCATTCCTACTATGCATCAAGGGATCCTGTTCTCTTAGACATTCTTGATTTGGCGGTGGC
>NC_056741.1:1399529128-1399541628 GCF_019279795.1 Protopterus annectens | reverse complement strand
GTTATCCTTATAACCATCTCCACTGGAGTACCTAAGAAGAAGGCAGTCTGATAAAAATATACAGTTCTCATGCACAAGCTCTTTATGGGTTGGATTGCAAATTATTTTATACCATTCTGTAGCAAAGTGGTAAAATGTATGAAATTTCAGACACCTTCACATTGTACTGGTTAAAATGTCATAATATAAGGTAGCTGCATTATATACTCTTGTCCATGTCATAATCATAACTAAAAGGTTATATATTTAACACAGAATGTGTGTCTTGAAAGTAGCAAGGTAGCAATGTATAGGGGTAATAACAATGTAACTAATGGGTACATCAGACATCAAACCAGATGGGGAAAATCAAACATTCCCTATTAAATGGTATATAAGCTCAGACGTAGGGGAAAAGAGGTAGTGTTTTCAATGGATGGTTGGCAAACAAGTGTTTCACAGCCTGCTGCAGACAATCTAGTTTATTCAGAAATATTAGCAAAGTTAGATAGCTGCATAAGTCTGTGACCTTTTCAGAAAAATGACAACTGATTCAATTCATATACATCTATTTGAGAAAGCCCTAAAACTAAACAATTTTGTTTATTTTATGAACAAAACAGGCATATGGCACAGATCTGCAGCTTTGTGTAATAGGACAAGTACTGTATCTTTTCGGTATCACAACAGTTGTTACTGTGGCATTAAAAATCTAAAAGTCTTTTGAGGGCCAGAATCATTTGCTTCAGTGTTTTACTTTTTTATTTACCTATGAAGGTTGATTTCATTCAAATGCATCAGTATGGGTTTTCTGTGGAAGCTATTCAGTTTTACTTAACTACTAACTGAGATGTTATTTTGTCCTGAATGGCACAAATATTGCAGTTCATTGACCTGTTAAATATGATATAAATTGAGTAATATCTCCTGTTACCTGTCTGAGCTGTTTACAAAGAACTGACACTCAGAAGCTCAACACTATGTTTGTTTCCAGTGTCATAAGTGGCATGAGATTGCAAACTACTTTCAATTCCTGAAGTCACCAAGTCAATTATTTTCTTATTTTAAGTGAGTGGAAAGTGTATGTCCTAATGATTTCAAGCACGTACTGATTATGTTTATCTCTGTAAAAATGGTCATGAGTGATGAGTTTACGTATTTAATGAGTAGATAATGGGTAAAAACGTTAGTATAAAAGACATTCCATAACAATGCTTTTATAGCTCACACTGGTAATAAGTATGATGGACATTTTATATTAAAGCAGCTTGTTAAGTTAAAAAATATATGTAGATTTAATAACATATGGCAGAAAATGATGAATGTAAGTGTTGGTAACAGGGACATGGGCCTTAAATCCTGCTCTGCTCTTAGGAAATAATGTGATGGATAGGGTTTGAATCCTACCAGTGACACAAAATAATGTGACGTGTGGATGTTACAAACCCTAAATCCATACCACTGATACCTGTTATTTACACAAGGGTTGACTGGCTTTAAGAGCCTATGGTAAATGTGCAGTAGTGACTTAGCTGAGAAATAACAACTCCCCCACCCAAATAAGTTTTACACTTCCATCTGCAGAACAGGGTCATAATCAGTGACACCTCAAGATTTCACCCAACTCAGTCTGAGTCTGGTGCCTTCTAGTGTAAGCTAACTAACAGCAATTAAAAAGTAATCAAACTATTTTGCCATGCATTCTCATAAAGTTCATAGGTGATTACTAGACTAATGACCCCAAGGGGACTAGTTAAGCCTAGTCATGCTTCCCAAATGAATCTAATGCATTTTTGTACCTTTGTGTTATTTTAAGGGGTGCATGCATGCTTGTGTATGGGTAGTTAAGCATTTACAGTCTGCCTCTGTCTACTAGAGACATAGGCGTCAGACTAGGTGTAAATTTCTGATTCCCCTTCCACTTGTACAAGTTATGTTTTAATTGTGTTAGTGAAGAACTCTGCTTCATGTGGATGGGAAGCCTGTTCCAGTGAAGGGGTAGTCTCTGAGTCACATTACCTGTCCTTCCAACATGTCCTATTTATGTTGCAGATGAGGTTTAGTCCCTACACTGGGTAAATCTGAAGCTGTTTGTTTTGTGGATGGTCAACAGGTCTATCAGAGTGGGATCAGAGTATACTTTGTAGGTCAGATGTAGATTGCTTCTCAGCAGTCTATAGGAGACTGAATACAGGGGTTGGGCTTTGAGGTGGTCTGCGTAGGACATGTTTTTTATGCTCTGTGGACGCTCCAGTTGTTACATATATTTGGGTATGTACATACTGATGGGGTGTTATAGTCAATGAACGGTCTGATGAGGGATGAATACAGTGGAACAATGACATCCTTGGACCTAGATGCCACACCCTTGCTTATAGGTTCATAGGTGTGTACTAGGCTAATGGCCCTGGAGCCTTTACATGCCTAGCCCCAAAAAATTGCCTAGGCACCGTGCAACCCGATGTTAGTTCACAGTGCCCCTATCCAATAGGGCAACTGGAATGATCCCTCGAGTGAACTTTCTGTTTCCCATCAACTCGCCAAGATTTCTCTTGAAGAGGGCCAGGGAGATTGTCTGCTTAACATGAATGGGAAGCTTATTCCAGAGTATGGGCAGTCTTTGGGAGATGAACCTGTCCCTCCAGCATGTTCTGTTAATTGTGGTAATGAGGATGTGATCTCTGGAGCATGCAGCGCGGGGGATTGGGATTTCTTTAGGTGTAGCATTTCAAGTAGGGCTGGGTTGGACATGGTCAAGCAGAGATCACCTCTAAGTAGACGATAAGAGACTGAGAACAGCTGAAGTTTCTTGAGTCTGTCCATGTAGGACATGTGTTTAAGGCCTAGGATCCTTTTTGTGAGGTACTTTTGTGGCCTCTCCAGCTGTTGTAGGTGTCTGGTCAGGTACATGGCAAACACGGCATTATATTCGATGATTGGTCTAATGAGGGATGAGTAGAAAGGGGTGATGACCTCTTTCTTCTTGGATGTGAAACATTTGGTTATAAGATGTGCCACATAGAAGGACTTTCTGATCATAGTGGCGATGTGGTGGTTGAAGGTGAGGTGGCTGTCGACCTGGGTACCCAGATCTCTTATGGCCCCTTCACTGTTCAGTGGGCTCCCATCAACATGGTAATTCATGGGAACTGAGTTTTTTCCAAAGGGGATGATAATGCATTTTTTGACGTTAAGCTTCAGGCCATGGTTCTGACACCAGTCATTGGTCTCAGAGAGGCTCTTTTGTAGGATGTCTGCATCACTTGGGGAGTTGATAATGACTCCTAGCTTGCAGCCATCAGCAAACTTGGTCAGCCAAAGTCCTTCTCTGTTGGCCTGGACTTCTGAGAAGTAGATGCCAAACAGGAGAGGGGCCAGGACCGAGCCCTGTGGGACTCCACTTGTGACTGGTCAACAGTCTGACTTGGAATCCGCAGCTTTCAATCTGTGTGTCCTGTCTGTGAGCTAGTTTGCAACCCACCTAGTGATGTAAGGATTGATGCCTAGTTTTGTGAATTTATCAATGATACCTTGGTGGGGAATGGTATCAAAGGCCTTGGCCAGGTTGAGGTTGGCTCTATGCGCTGTCTTATCCTCATCCACAGCCTTGGTGACTGCCTCGAGGAAGTCAACCAGGTTCAGCAGGCAGGATCTCCCCTTGACAAAGCCAAACTGTGTGGGGTCAAGAGTTTGGTGATTTCCTATATCTTTGTTGAGCAGATCCATGATGACGTGCTCCATAGCTTTGCATACCAGACTCATCAGGCTAATGGGGCAATAGTTCCCAGGGTCTGTAGTTGCTCCCCCTTTATGGAGCGGGATGACTATAGCAGTGCACTATTCATTAGGGACATAGCCTGAGGTATGTCTGTGATTGAACAGGGAACACAGATGTGGTGCCAGTTCATTTTGTAGCTCATGTAGGACACAGCCAGGGATATTATCGGGTCCCATGGATGCTGTATTTTTGGCTTTGGACAATGCAGCTTTTACCTGTGCTGCAGAAATAGTGGGCACCAGGCTTTATTCTGGTATTGTGATAGGGCCCTTGGGGGGGGTAGAGGGGTAAAGTTGGCACTGAATCTGTTGGCCAGTTGTTTGTTTGACTTTTGTCTTTTCCCGGTTAGGGGTCTGCACAGCGGAACTTTGGTCCGCTAATGATTGTCAGTAGATTTTTTATGGTGCTGAGTTGCCAGCCTGACACCCAACCTTCAGTGAAGGCACGCACATTCATGCATGTCTTTCAGAGGCCACTCAACCGTGGGGAGGACATGCAGACTCCACACAGAAGGCACTCCAGCCGTGAATCGAACAGGAGGACCTCTTGCTGTGAGGCAACAATGCTACTGCTGTACCACCGCTGCTGTTGGCTATATCTGTTGGCTCAGTGTAGGAGGTGTCATTGTGCAATAACTCAGAGTAAATCTGGGTATTGCCTTTGAGGTTTTTGATATAGCTATAGAAGACTTTGTGGTTGTTTTTGGTGTCAGCCACAATTCTGCCTTCATAGCTGGCTTTAGAGGATTTGATAAGGGATCTCAACTTTTTGTTGAGACTGATAAGGGAGGTTTTCCAGTCTTGTGACTTCATTTTGTTCTGCAACAGTTTCTTCCTTCTGTTGTAGAGTTTATTGATGGCTGGGGACCACCAGATTGGCTTTCTTTTTTTGGAGGAGAGTGTCTTAGTTCTATTTGGTATGGCAAGGTCTATGCATTTGTGTACATGCTTGCACAGTGCATTTGTGTATGATTCGGCAGTCATGCAGCTATTTTCCATTGGCATGGGTGCTGAGAAGTTAGCCACCTCTGTTTTTAGGAGCGCAAAGTCAACTTTAGAGAAGTTTTTCAGGGTGGTCACCTTAGCAAGGGGTGTAGGTGAGATGGAGATTTCCATGGTGATCAGTTTGTGGTCAGATTTAACCAGGGAGGAGTTAACTATAGGTGTGGAGCAACAGTCTACCATGTTGGTGATAAACAGGTTGAGGATGTTGCTTTCTCTAGTGGGGGTCAGAATGATCTGGTCCAGGGCATTGGAAGTGATAAATTCCAGAAAGCTTTGGGCCTGTACATTGGTACTTGAATAGTTTTCCCAGTTAATGGAAGGGTAGTTGAAGTCACCCAGGATGAGAGTATTGGGTTGGACCTTGATATATTCCAGGGTGCTTTGGAGTGAGAGTCTAGGTACATGTTTGGGGTTCTGTAGCAGGCTATGACTTGTATCGCTGTCTTACCCAGTTTTAGTTGTACCTGAAGTATCTTGGATGCATTGTGCTGGGCTACCAGTCTAGAGGTGTGCATATCCTTTAAGAATATGGAGACACCACCACCTTTGGAGCTTCCAGCCATATTCTGGGGCTGAAAGGTATGGAATGAGTTGTAGCCTAGGAGTACAGGGCTGCTTTCTGCCTCTTTAAACCAGGTCTCCATTACAACACAGATGTCGACATTCTTCATTTTGAGGAGAGCTTTGAGCGAGTGCATCTAGACTTCTAGCATTGAGCAGCATGACCCTCAGATGCATTTGTTTGTTGTTGTTATGGTGGAATTGTGGTCTTTGGAATACTGCCTAAAAAAGGCACAATAGGGGTGGCAAGAGTCTTAGCCAGTACCCGGAATCCCAGGGGTGACAGATGCAGGCCGTCTCTGGCAAAGCATTGAGGTTTGTCAATCATGTCGTCCCAGGCATTTACTGGAACCCCTTAGAATGACACCAGAAACTTAGCCAATTGTTGAAGTCAGTCATTTTCTGCTCATACTGTGGTATAATTCTGGGTGACAGTAGAATACTGCTCAGGGCTAAGGTCATACCTGACTGGGCCACATAATCCAAGAGTTAAAGATGAGCAATGTAGAATTATTTCCTTAATACCATTGAGATGATGGTCAAAGGCCTAGTTGCTGTCTACATGTGTTCCCAAATCTCTGACCACTGGGTCTACTTTTAGGGATTAATTATCAATGTAGTAGTTTCCAGAAGTAGCTGTTTTCCCAAAGGATGCTATTATGCATTTTTTGGCATTGAGTTTTAGACTGTGGCTCTGGCACAAGTTATTAGTTTATGTCAGGCCTTCTTAGAGAGTGTGTCTTTGGAGGATTATATGATTGCAATCATCTGCAAACTTGGTCAGCTAGAGGCCTTTAATTTTGGCCTTGACTTCCAAGAAGTAGATGCCCAAAAGGAGCAGCCCTAGCACTGAGCTTTGAGGGACTCTGCTAATGACTTGTCTCTTTGTGGAGGTGGACTCCCCTGTTCTAACATCTTGAGTCCTATCCGTGAACCATTTGGCTATCCAGTTGGTGACATAGGGGTTTATACCTAATTTTGTGAGTTTGTCTACAATGTCTGAGTGGGTGTATTATGTCAAATGTTTTGGCCAGGTCAAGGTAGACAGTGTGCACCATCTGGACTTTTTCCATTGCTTTGGTGACCTTCTTGAAGTCCACCAGAGGGAGTAGGCACTGACTTGCCCCTGACGAAATAAGAATGGGGTTGACCAGTGTCTGAGGTTTTCCTATATCGCTGTTTATTATTTCCATGATAATTCTTTTCATGGTTTTGCATATGAGACTAGTCAGGCTTATGGGTCTGTAGATGGCCCAGCCTTGTGCAGAGAGATGACAGGTGCAGTCCTCCATTTGCCTGGCAAGAAGCCTGTCTGGAGCCTATAGTTAAATAGTAATTCTAGTGGTCCTGATAAGTCATGTTACATGCTATTAAGGTGGCATCCAGGTATATTACTGGGGACCACTGATGCAGTGTTCTGGGCCTTGGAAAGTGAACTGAGGACCTTTTCCCTAGTGATATTTGGGGGAGTCATGGTTGAGGGTATTTCCTTAGGTGTGTCTGGGGGTGTAGGAGGTGTAATTGTAGCTAAATTTGTCATCCAATAGATTTACTATGTCTTGTAGCTTAGTATAGATGCTGCCATTTTCAATTAGTTTAGTACATTGTTGTGTGTTGCCTTTGAAGTTGTGGACATAGTTAAAAAATGCCTTGTGGTTGACTTTGGCCTGGGAGACTATTTTGTTACCTCAAATTTGGCTTTGGTAGACTTGATTACCCCCCCCCCCTCCCCCCGAGTTACTTGTTGAAATTGATGAGGGAGTTTTTGCCTTGCTGGACATTCTATTTCCCAGTTTTGCCATGATTTTCTTTCTTTTGTTATATGACCTATTGCTCAGATTGTACCATGGTGGCTTGTTTTTTTTTTTTTATGTTTGTCCAATGCTTATTTCTGGTAGGTACAGCTGTCACTATACAGTAATTAACATGATTTTACATGGTTTCTGCAAACAGTCCTGCTTTTGCAGCTGTGTTTTCATGGTTTAGAGGCTTGTTATTTTGCCAGAGTGTCATTTAGGAAGTTCGCCTTAGAATAATTCCTGAAATTTCCAGAGTTAGTTGGGATCCCAAGTGGGGGCTATTAACACCTCTCCAGCAACAGTAACCTTTTCCTATATTTACATAAAATGCTGCCACCAATCAGATTAATAATCTGATAGTACGATTTCAATTAATAAGCACTCTTCCAATTAGCAACCAGTATTGAATTATAATTGCAATTAGCCATGCAATCCCTGTTCAGAATGGGGTATACCAACAGTCATACCAATGCTGCGAGGATGCCCTTCATCAGGAAGATGAAACATCAGCCATAAGCTTTTATGAATGAACCAATAAAAACTCTTTACTTGTAAAAATATTTGATTATACATACAAGACAATTGCAAAGGGAAATAAATGAAAAAATAAAGCAAAAAATATCCTATGGATAGACTGATGACAGAAACAAACTTTAAGTGCATCTTTTGCTGTTATTCCCAGTTACCTAATAGACATGACTTTGCCTTAGGATGAAAATAAAGTCCAACAAATCCATGATCCAGAAATCCTTGATTTAACTTTCTCCACAAGTCCAAATAATAGTCCCAGGCAAATAGAAAGAAAGGGACAGCATCAGCTATGTTTCAGTATTCTCTATGGAGTTAGAAAGGATTTTCAAACCAAACTTCAGTCTCAGGCAAAAAGTTATAAATGGACAGCAGCAGATATTTATTGATCAGTACCCTCCATAGATGTCAGAAAATTTTAAATATACAGTGGAATATCTATCCCTGGGATTCATGAAGCTCGGCGCAAGGACGGCGTTAGCCTTGCATCAACCGTGCAGCATAGAGATGGCGCAGCAGTACCACATGCATATTAATGAAGGTGCACTGCCACAATGGCCACGTGCATAGGAAACGTGCGTGAGTACAGGGGGCGTGTCTAAGCACTGCACAGAGGCGTGAACATGGCTGCATATGCGTAACCTAAAATGCTGACTAGTACAGCCTGCCTCTAATAGTAATCACTCCTGTCAGTGTCCGTGGATACTAAAATGTATACAAAGCATACAAGACAGTTTAGCGAGCACCAACATAAAAAGTAAACACAAAGGCACGTAGCTGAATATTGAGTCCCCGCCCCTCGAACAAATGGCATTTAAAACCCTGTGCCCGTATTCCATTGTAGTGTCGATAGTTATACCAAGTGGAAGTGAAACGCATCATGTTACCATGCCGCCAATTGCTAAGCCTAGCCCAATGGTTAGGGTTACCACCTGTCCCACATTGTGAGGGACAGTCCCCCTCTGGCCAGTTGTGTCCATACCAAAACCATTATAAATGTCAAATGTCCTGCGATTGTAGGACATAATTATGTCCCATATTTTATGTAATAGTCCCATACAATACTTATTTCCGTATGTAAAATACCTAAATGTTACAAGAAACAGAATAAGCAACTAAATGAAACAGAATAAGCAACTAAACTGCTACAACAATAAGCTTACATTTAGGCATAAAACTAAAGTACTATCCTTTGTACTGACTGTGGGTATGTGTTGGCCTGTAAAATCTGATGTGTGTCCCGAAAATGTCCCATTTTGGTCATATGAAAAGGTGGCAACCCTACCAGTGGTCAGAGCATTCACCCAATATCTGCCCATTCGTGGTCCAAGTCATCCTTGTCAGGATGGCCCAAAGATGAATGGGTACTACCTGGGTCTACCTACCATGTCATGAAAGATAAGTAATTGCGTGTACCTATGTGCGTGAAGTACAGCATGTGGAAGATCAAAAATGCTAGGGTAGTCCTCACAACCATATTGGTACCAGAGATATGTAGTGTATGCAATGTGTTCTGTTGACTGTGCCATGGGCCATCAACCAGAGAAGAGATGGATGGTGTGTGTGGAATATGGGGGTGGGGGGTGACGGGTAATTCGCCAAGGGGAGACTGGGTTGGATGCACAATAGGTGAACTGGAGGTGTATGAGGGAGCAGTGGGTGAATCAGAAAGTAAACCAAAGAACAAACATTCACATCCACAATACAGCCTGACAGGCCATACTATAGAACACAATCCCACAAACATATGAACATTACATGTACAGAAACGTTACCGGCACATACCCACATAATGGTCTGACCTGAACTGAGCCATCCAACCCCAACACACCTGGGTACATAATTGTATACCCATCATCCCCTCCACAGCACACCACCCCCCCTTCCTGAACGTCCACCAAAACCACCCATACTCGGGCTGCTAGCTTGGCACAGCCATATCTGCACATAGTGACCCCTACTCATATCTAGTAGGCAGTCTCACCCTAGGCAGTCTCAGGATTGCAAACTATGTATCCCTTGCATATATAACCCTACCTCATTTTCGTAAAGCCAAAAGAATCGAAGGTCATTGGTCCCCACAATTTTTGGATATCCCTCATGGGATAAGTGTCTATTCTAAACATTAGACTTGGTGTCACGACACGATGTCCAGTCCTGTAGACATCTGGACACAGGTTGTATGAGCAGTAGTTCTCCATAAGACTGCTCAGCCTCCAGCTGGTCCTGCAGAACCTATGACCCAGGATTAAACACCTGACCGTGATGCATGTCTCCCCACGTGCATTATCGGGAATATATACCTTACACATTTGCATAGTGGCAGTCGGATATAGGGTGATTAAGGCACTTTAAAGTAGACGTAAGTAGGGTTACCACCTGTCCCACTTTGCAAGGGACAGTCCCTTTTTGGGCAGTTGTGTCCTGACCAAAAATAATATAATGGCAACTGTCCTGTGAGTGTAGGATATAATTATGCCCTATATTTCATGTAACAGTTGCATAAAACAGTTATTTCTGTATGTAAAATACTTAAATGTTACAAGAAACAGAATAAGCAACTAAACTGCTACAAGAATAAGCTTTCATTTAGGCAAATAAGTAAAGTTCTAACCTTTGTACTGACTGTGGGCATGTGTCGGCCTGTAAAATATGATGCGTGTCCCAAAAATGCCCCACTTTGGCCATTTGAAAAGGTGGCAACCCTAGACGTAAGTGGATATGCAAGCACGTATGTGCGACGGTAAGTGGCGGTGATTCAACGGTATGGGAAATGTAAATAAGCATGTAGGTGTATATGCATGTGTATGTACAGACCGGTATAGATATATATATATATATATATATATATATATATATATATATGTATATATATATATATGTATATATATATATATATATATATATATATATATATATATATATATATATATATATATATCTATATATATATATATATATATATATATATATATATGTAGATATGAAGAATGAACATGGTCACAATATAGCAGTCATAACGAATGTGAAGGGAAACAGCAGAGGAACCCCCCCCATATTATTTAGTGCTGTTATATATCAGGATGGCCAGAGGTGAGCACACCTCTGCATCCCCAACCACAGGTAGGACACTAAAAGTGGAACTAACAATGTTCCTGTGCTATGTCTAACTTTCAGCTAGGTACAGGGCAGTCCCGGTCCCCAGTCGGACATGCCTAAACCCGGATGACCACATGAACACCCTGACAATCAAATACACGTATGTGCCAGGACTATAGGCTTTGGAGGTCTGAATATAGTTTGAGTGAGTCAACATGCGGCAAGGGTCCAGAGCAGTAGGGAATGGCACATGTGTAGTAGTGCAATTTTCCCAACAGGAAAATGGATGCCTGCTGTGTTAGTGAAGTGTTGAGTCATGTGTTCGGGTAACTATGAACCATGGGTATACATATAAATGAAGCAGAACACCAATAGTGTAGTGGTTAGAGCATCCGACTATCGAGCAGACGTTATCGGTTTGACTGCAGCACACACCATTTATGACGCGTAATCCGTATATGAGCATATATTGCTAATTGTATGCTATATAACGATATAATATCAATTAAATGTGAACTGGGGTGACGTATCACAGTAAGAATGTTGTCGGATTTTGCGTGATGTGAATCGGCGGTTAAATGGAAAACTGCACCTGAAAAGTGTTGTACTCACCCTTTGTCCAACGGCCCATGTTTCACCCAGCAACACAATATACCGCGTCGGCCATGCCCGACGCCAGGACCCTGCACATCACAATCAATGTGATTTACCACTAAGCCACGGAAGTTATACCTAATGTCGATGTTATCACAAACATAGCAGAGAGCACAGTCATTCAACAGTATAATCAAAGTAATTAAATCATATAGATGTGTATGCATGCATACGTACACACACACACACACACATATATATATATATATATATATATATATATATATATATATAGAAACATACATATAGGGTAACCACCTGTCCCACTTTGTGAGGAACAGTCCCTCTTTGAGAAGTTGTGTCCTGTACACTTAGTGTCAAATGGCAGATGTCCTGAGATTTAATGACAAAAATATGTCCTATATTTATGTAATAGTTACATAAAACAGTTATTCTGTATCTGAAACACCTAAATGTCATAAGAAACTGAATAAGCAACTAAAATGCTACAAGAATAAGCTGTCAATTAGGCATAAAAGTGAGGTCCTGTCCTTTGTACTGGCTGTGGGTATGTGTCAGCCTGCAAAATACATGAGAACAAGAAAGAATTCATAAGGAATGCGAAGGAATATAGCTGGCCAGAGGTGGCCAAAATCCCTGCATCTCTAACCACAGGTAGGATGCTAACAGTGGGAGTAACCTTGTCCATGTGCTAAATCTGACTTTCAAATGGGTACAGGGCTGTCCCGGTCCCCAGTCAGACAAGCCTAAACCCGGATGACCACATGAAAACCCTGACAATCAAACACACGTATGTGCCAGGACTATAGGCTTTGGAGGTCTGAATATCCTTGGAGTGAGTCAACATGCGGCACGGGTCCAGAGCAGTAGGGAATGGCGCATGTGTAGTAGTGCGCTTTCTCAACAGGAAAATGGATGCCTGCTGTGTAAGTGAAGTGTTGAGGCATGTGTTCGGGTAACTATGAACCATGGGTATACATATAAATGAAGCAGAACACCAATAGTGTAGTGGTTAGAGCATCCGCCTAATGAACAGGCATTCACGGTTCAAGTTCGACTATAGCACATATCATTTTCCTTGTGGAATGAATGAATGTCGCTCTGCTGTAAAGCCGACATTTAAACATGTAAAAGTGA